>NC_056747.1:1043562609-1043822609 GCF_019279795.1 Protopterus annectens
GACAAGACAGCATACAGGGGCAGTGTATGACATGTGGGGGGGTAAACACCTTGGATGGGGAGGGGTGTTTGGTAATCAAAAGCCCACGAGCTTCCAAATGGATACAGTGGGACTGAGGTCCCCACCCATGGGCAGTCACCACTGCACCTTCACGACCCCGAAGGTGGCTGTGCTGGGGGCTGAGCAGGAGGGGCAGGCTGACCCTCTAATTATGCCATCGGCCCTCAAGCTGGTGTAGCAGATGTCCCAATTCCTTGTGGAGCTTGCTATGCACCCCGACCCCAGACCTGGCTTCGGGTAACAGGTTTCTGTCCCTGCCCAGACCCACAGGGGGATGAGTCCCATCCCCTGAGGAGGTTCCACCTGATGGTGGTGCAGGACCAGTGGATAAAGAGGTCCCGGGGTGGGTCCAAGATGTGCTGGGGCCCAGTGCCACAGCTAGATGAGGTGGGAGAAGTGGATCCACTGGGATTGGCCTTCCCAGATGTTCTATGGTGTTGCAGTTTTAGAACATATGTTGGTTAGCAATGGTAAACACATTCCAGGGTTAGTTATAACAGCATGCATGAGTATTCCCATTAACCCAAACCAACAGACTGGCAAAATTTGCATAGCAAACATAATACTTGCATATATTGAACCACAGTGGCCATTACACTGACATGAAGGTTACATTGATAGCAACAGGCCACCATTGATAGTATTTGAACAGGGGAACATTAATTGGAATACATTTCAACATTTGTAGAGCAACAGGACATATTCCAACAGTAGGTTTGGTGGAAAACATACCCATTCATTTATGTGTTTAGATTATTGGTGAAGGTAAGTTGGGGGAGAGACAGAGATGTCAATTAACAAATGTAGATTCTTGCAGTGGTTACAGCTTTAATGATCATTGCTCTACTCATTACTCTACAGGTATTATTACAACTATGGCCTTGGGTTGGGCAGTAGTATGTTTGTACACAGTATAATTACAGCCTTCTTATAGCTACTTTATACTTTCTCTTACCTGGAAGACCTGTGGAGGGAATGTTTGTTAATACTACATGACTGAATGACTGATTCTACCCATATTCACATAGTCAGAGTTACATATGTGCACTCATACTGTGTGTGTGTGTGTGTGTGTGTGTGTGTGTGTGTGTGTGTGTGTGTGTGTGTGCGCGTGCGTGTGTGCGTGTCTGTGTGCTACTGACATACTCTGCCTTGATTTCTATCGGTTACCCTGGTTGTTGGTAGCAGGGACCAGTAGCTGTGACAGCATGACACATTTGAACATTTCTTGGGGAGACCAGTTGGTGTATGTACTTATCTTGCTGTCATTTGCAGCCTTCGGGTTGGACTATGGGTGTTGGACACAGTATTACTACATGCTTCTTATAGCTACTTTATACCTTCTCTTACCTGGAAGACCTGTGGTGGGAATTTATGTTGACACTACCTGACTGTTTCTACACATATTCACAAAATCCTAGTTGAAATTATGCATACAGCTTACCACCGCTCCAGGGATTAATACCATGACTGTTTCTGCTAAAATGCAACAAGTTTGTGTTTCATCAGAATGAGCTATTGAAAAACTGCTGTCTCTTCCTTGAATGTTTTCTTTCTAATTTTCTCTTGGTTGTACAATCTGACCTTGTGATTACAACATTCTTTTATATACATTCCTATACATACCTTTTGACATAGCACAGTGTGGAAAACAGTGGTTAACACAACATTACTATTCTGATATCAGATCTTGGTGCATAAAACTTTCAAGTCCTACAATACCAGAGTAAACACAAATAGTCTGGGGTTTCACTTTTATTGACAGGTAATTACACTTTTATTGATAAATAATCTGTATGTCTCCTATTGTCTTCTTCGGTCACTAAGAACCATGCCCGTTTTTAAATACTTCATGGTGACATTCTACTACATTTTATTTATTTGCCCTACATAATACCAGCTAGATTGTTACTCACCAGCCTCTCGACGCAGCCTTAGCAGCCTGCTGGTGTGGGCTTCCAAGTTCACAGCCCTCTCATCTGCAGCTGTACAGGAGATAAGAGAAAACATTTATGCATACCTATCCATCACATACACAGGCTAGAATTTGGAGAACACTTATTTTGAATAATACTTGCACATGTCTGGAGCATTCCCTGCCCAGGCATCTTGGACCCACTAGTCCAGAAGGTCCCTCTTCCTTCGCTTCAAGTCAGAAAAGTGGTGCTGGACCTGCTCACCAGTCTGAGGGGTGCCAGTGGCAGAGGTGAGATCTCGGGCAAGATGGTCCCAGGCCTCCACTTTGTATTGGGAGCCCCAGTACTGATCCTGCAGCAGTCACCCTTCATGGTCTTTAATGAGGAGTCCAACCATGACCCTGGACTCCTGAATGGCCCAGTGCTGCACCCGAAAGCACACACCTTCACCTACACCAGCCATAGTGCCTACAGTGGGGAGCTACAACTGGTTATGAGCTGCATTCCCACCTGCATGGTTTAAATAGGGCAAGTTTCCTGGCCTTTACTGTGATTGGACAGTTTTGAAACTGCTGAGCTAAGCTAAGCACCGGGCAACCTCGCTTAGCAAAGATAACCATTGCTTAAAGGGGTTGATGCTAAGCCCTGCTTACCTTTGCGCAAATCCACTTAGCTATGCTAAATCTTGCTTAGAGTTTAAATTTCACTGAAACCTCTCATTTGGGGCTGCTACACTACCCTGATTAGCATATACATAATAATATTCACTACCTATTTATGAAAAATACATTTTAGTTGTGTTTCACGTATGAAAATGTGTGGATTGTTATGGGGCTCAAACCATGACTGACTGCATGTTAGACAAATGCTCTAACCACTACACTATTCCAATTTTATTACTTGTACTGTGTATATTTCTGTTTAGCTTGTTTTGATGTTTAAGCTCTGGTATGCATAGCTGCGCGAAGGGCACACCTGCTTAGCTATGGTTAAACTTTATTGGTTTAATAAAAAAAAATATTTTGAGGATTTAAATGGAATGTAACTTTTTCTCACTTTAGAAGTATGCCTGTTGTAATGGGGGAACAAGGGCACAACACTGGGGACAATTTTAGCACTTTAAAAGTGCATGGGATAACGGGTTTTGTGTTAGCATGTATTTTGTGCAGTGTATGGGAACTCAGGCTTGTCAGTGTTCTGTTTATTTTATTTATTTTAATAGTTGTTGACCAGGTAAGTCTGACTAGGATGGGAAGCCTATTTTCAACAGAGGCCTGGGGTGACACGCTCCAGATGCATGTCTGTGGCTTGCATTTTGTGAATATACTGCACAATTGTGCAATATATCTACAGACAGCTGTGATTTTGCTTTTAAAAGTGCCGTAACTGCACTTTCTGAGCGAAGGGGGTGTGTTACATGTGCGGGCACTGCTGTAACAGGGCTCCTTCATGAATATGCAAAGCGCACTGCTGTGCTGAATGGACACGATCCATTCTGTGCAAGAATAGTTTATTCTTGCATGGAACTTTACTGAATCCCGGGGCTTATTTATCATGTGTTTCATTTTTTTAATTTTTAGGTGAATACATTCAAATGGAAGATGATTGGTTGAATGACGGTCAGCTCACCAGCAAAATATTATCTGCCATATCTGCTTTAAGCCTGTTGGCGGTAAGAGTCATAGAAATCTATGTACAATGAGAACTGCGGCATGTGTACATACAGAGGCAAAAAAATCATCAAAAGTACCAGTCTGGGCAACTTGCATAGAGTCATTCAGTTTGCAAACAGAGGCTCAGAGAATCAAACCCTGTTATCCCATTAAAGCAATTCATTAACAGGAGATCACAGTAATCTTCTTCACTAAATTGCCCCGCATCATAGTTTTTATATTACTACATGTTCTGACAAAGTTTCATGTGATTGTGGACTTTAATCCTTTACCCCCCCCCCCCCCAAAAAAAAAAAAAAGAAATGTTAGCGAATTTCAGGAAAATGACAACTCAAAAATGTTGATCTTTGCTAACATTTGAAATTTGTAAATCTTAACAGTATTGGAACACTAATCATAAAACACAAGCACTATTGTTCTTTGTGTCTCAAGCATGGACATCAAATTTCCCATCGTTAGCCACAGTACCATCTCCAGCCTGACTTCTGTGGTCCTCATGACAGGCTTCAATGACATCAGTCTTTAACCAGCCCTTTCTCAAACTTCAATCCATTTATTTTTACAATGTCCATAACAGGCGATAATGTTTTAACACTGCTTTGCAGAGAATGTATTATTATATTTGAAATTACTACTATTTCTCATTATTGTGGTTAGAAATAATTTTTAGTACCTCCTATTGACAAATCTTGAACTTTTAAAAAGGAAGTATCTGACCTAGTAAATTATGTTGTGTCTGAATGGAAGGGAAAATTCAGGATTCTATGCAGCAAACTTTGATTCTAAAAAGAAAGGAATCCAAGCCCCTCTCTACCACTTAATTCCATTTACATCAAATATATTCATATAAATATTTTATTTGTATTTGTTGACTAGGATGGTCCGACTGGGCAATGACTAATTTTTAGCAGCAGTCCAGGGAGAAAGTATAGTATAGTATATTTTTCTATATTGTTTGTCTTTTTTCTAGAATTCTCATTGGCTATAAATATCTGATGGTTTCTCTGTGTCTTTACCATAGAAATTGTTATATATGTACCTGAAACAGGCTATTTCCACAAAGTGTGGTATGTGATTTATTTAGGTGTGGAACCCAATTGTGGATTCTTTACTACAGAAATTGTTATATGTGTACCTGAAACAGGCTATTTCCACAAAGTGTGGTATGTGATTTATTTAGGTGTGGAACCCAGTTGTGGATTCTTTACCACATAAATTGTTATATGTGTACCTGAAACAGGCTATTTCCACAGTGTGGTATGTGATTTATTACGGTGTGGAACCCAATTGTGGATTATGAACTTCTTAACAAGTAAATTCACATCTGCAACCAAAAACAGATTAAAATCTCTTAAGGCCTATTTATTTATGGAAAAATGAAGATGATGTTTAGTAAACAGTCTGGAATGAAGAAAGAGATACAGTAAAACAGGAACTATCAAAACAATCGAAGGATGTTATTCATGGTCCGGAGTTTCACACTTGATTATTCATGAAGAATGCTGCTACTCCTATATGCAAATACACTAATTGCAAGTTATTCACAATCACTAAGAAAATGCAAAAGCAATTCCTAAAAAATGCCCACTTTTGTTAAGTACATACTCTAGTTGAAGTTAATCTTTAAGTATGTGAGAAGAACAACATGAAAATGTAAGTGCTAGTATAATTTTGGAAGTATTTAGGTATTATGGATGACTGTAGCTTAGTGCTAGCATGGCTGAATTATATGAGGCAAGGGGCACACATTGCAGTGCAGCTAATTTATATTAAGATTTAAAAAATTTAAAAGAGATTTTATATATTTTCTATAGGGATGTCCTTATGTGATTGGTTTCTTAAAATAGTGGAAAAGGGAATATAGGAATGATTGAAAAAGGGAGACATAGGTTCACAGAAGGTTACTAGGCTAACGGTCCTTAGAGCTCTTACAAGTCTAGCCATATTTATCCCAAGTTGCCCCAGTTGTCAGTGGTTAGGTGAGTGGAGTTTTCAGAAGTAAGGGTTTATGGTAGTTAATACTGACTTTCTCTGTCCAGAGAGGAAATGGGCACCAACCCAGGAGTGAACTTGCGGTAACCTGTCCATTGATCTAGGTTGCGTTTGAAGGGGGACAGGGAGAGGCTCTGTTTCACATGAACTGGAAGCTTGTTCCAGAGAAGTGGCAGTCTCTGGAAGATGCATCTATCTCTCAAGCATGACCTGTTCATGTCAGAGGCTAGGTTAAGATCCCAGGGGTTAGTGACCCTCATGCAGTTTGATTTACGAATGTGTAGCATTTCCATCAGGGACAAGTCAGAGACTACCCTTTAAGCCAGACACAGGTCACCCCTTAGCAGCCTGTATGAGATAAAATACTGTGCAGGGCATTCAGTCTTTCTGCGTAAGACTTGTTAGTGCACTCTATAATTTCTTGGTGACAAACCTCTGTGGTCTCTCCAAGTGTTGCAGGTGTCTAGTGATTTATATGCAAAAGGGAGCATTGCACTCAATTATTGGTCTCAGGAGGGCTGAGTATAATGGAATTATAACATCCTTCACTCTAGATGTGATTCTTTTACTTATAAGATGCACCACATAGAAGGATTTACTTACTACTGTGGATACATGTTGGCCAAAGCTGAGATTGCTATCAACCTGAGTACCCACATCATGTACCACTGGGTCTACACTTTGGGGGAAGGGTGCTGTCTATAATGTAATTAGCAAGGATGTCTGCTTTCCCAAAGGGAATAATAATGCATTTTTTTGCATTTAGCTTAAGTCTGTGACTTTGGTACCAACCATTTGTCTGTGTTAAACCTGTCTGCAGTATATTAACATTGTTGGGGGATGCAGTGATTGCTACCAATTTGCAATCATCAGAGAACTTGGTCAGCCATAGGCTGTCCAAGTTTGCCTGGACTTCTGAGAAATAAATTCCAAACAGCAAGGGACCCAGCAGAGCACTCTAGGGTGCGTCACTGGTGACAGATCTTTTGCTAGAGGTGAAATCATCCATTTTGAGAGTATGTGTCCTGTTGGTGAGCCATTTGGCTACCCATCTGGTACTGTAGGGGTTAATTCCCGATTAGGAGAGCTTCTCTATAATTCCTGAGTGGGTGATTATGTCAAATGCCTTGGCTAGGTCAAGAGAGGCAGTATGTGCTAATCCAGGGCCTTGGTGACTTTCTCAAAGAAGTCAACCATGTTTAACAGGCATGATCTACTGTAATGAATCTGAACTGGGTTTGGTCCAGAGTTTGGAGATTACCTATGTACTTGTTAATAAGGTCCATAATGATTCTTTCCATGGCCTTACAAATGAAGCTAGTCAAGTTTATGGGCCTATAATTCCCAGTGTTGGTTGATGGTTCACCTTTGTGCAGAGGGATTACTGTTGCTTCCTCCATTCTGCTGAAACATAGCCAGTTTTCAAGCTATGGTTAAACAAGGTGTGACATCCCCTTCTCTGGGCCATTGATCAAGGAGACTCAATCTGCACCACAGACACCAGAGATGGACAGTGACTTGTAACAAAAATGGACACACACTGTATTTCCAGATGCAGCTCTCTGCACCAAGCACAGTTTTCCCTTTCCCTTTTCTCTTTTACAGAGAGAGCACACACAGTCCTGAGGCTGGGTTTTCCTCTCTCTCCCCAGGCCCACAAATAAGACTCCCCACTGACACAGCTGTAGACCTGAATCCTCAGTCAAGTGTTGCAAACCACGTCCTCCACCACCTTCTCTGTGAAACCAGTGCTCTGTGTCTCTACTTCAAGTAGCTGACACACACTCTTTGAGATTTGATTTTCACACACACACACACACACACACACACACACACACACACACACACACACACACACACACACACACACACACACACCTGGGAAAGGCTGGCACAGATTTACCAGCTATGCCCCCTCTGCCCAAACTATAAGATAGATACTGCCACCAGAACACTTCAAAGCCAGCTTCTCAAAGGCTCTTACAAGGGTATCGAATTATATTGAGTAAAATTAATACTAATACAAATGGTAGTGTTTGATCAGTGCAGCAAGGCTTTCAGAAGTGACCACAGTGTCACCAAATAAATATAAGTACTCTCAAAGGTTAAAGTATTCTCTAAAAGACCAGCCACAATGAAAAGTTTAAATATATTTAATAATAAATAATAAAAAAACATAAAAATGCTAAATATCTATTTATAATAAACACCACTGTTTCAGTCACAGGAAATATTAAAAATAACACTGATGGAAAGATCCACACAGATACAGGAAAAACAACACTTAACTAATCTTGATATATTTCCTGACTGATCTAAATAATTACTGTTCCCTAGTTGACTTACTAGAGCAAGGCAAAATGAAGTGGGTGAGTGGTCTTCCTTCTTCTCAGGTTTCACAAACTGACTGCCCTGAGACTTCTGTCTCATCTAGTATTAAAGCACCATTTCAGTGCTGGCTTACAGAATGACATCACACACTTCTGGTCATCTGACTCTGATTCCTACACTACCTTCTTTACTAGAAACTGAAACAGAATCTAGCACATATGTGTCATAATACACACACATTGAGCTTTGCTCAGATGTGTTATAACATCTGGAAGCTATAAAACCATTTAAAAATGTCCACCCTTCCAGTGTAGCAATTAGTTCACCCCTAAGAAAATTCAGTAGGATTCTTAGACTTTAATGCGTTTCTTAAAAGGCCTAAACATCAACATAGTTTGCTTGAATGCCAAGCTCTCTTGACAAATATGTTGAATGCTTTAAAATGCTTTGCCTTCATGAATATGCAAAGCGACTGCTGTGCTGAATGGACACGATCCATTCTGTGCAAGAATAGTTTATTCTTGCACGGAACTTTACTGAATCCCGGGGCTTATTTATCATGTGTTTCATTTTTTTAATTTTTAGGTGAATACATTCAAATGGAAGATGATTGGTTGAATGACGGTCAGCTCACCAGCAAAATATTATCTGCCATATCTGCTTTAAGCCTGTTGGCGGTAAGAGTCATAGAAAACTATGTACAATGAGAACTGCGGCATGTGTACATACAGAGGCAAAAAAATCATCAAAAGTACCAGTCTGGGCAACTTGCATAGAGTCATTCAGTTTGCAAACAGAGGCTCAGAGAATCAAACCCTGTTATCCCATTAAAGCAATTCATTAACAGGAGATCACAGTAATCTTCTTCACTAAATTGCCCCGCATCATAGTTTTTATATTACTACATGTTCTGACAAAGTTTCATGTGATTGTGGACTTTAATCCTTTACCCCCCCCCCCCAAAAAAAAAAAAAGAAATGTTAGCAAATTTCAGGAAAATGACAACTCAAAAATGTTGATCTTTGCTAACATTTGAAATTTGTAAATCTTAACAGTATTGGAACACTAATCATAAAACACAAGCACTATTGTTCTTTGTGTCTCAAGCATGGACATCAAATTTCCCATCGTTAGCCACAGTACCATCTCCAGCCTGACTTCTGTGGTCCTCATGACAGGCTTCAATGACATCAGTCTTTAACCAGCCCTTTCTCAAACTTCAATCCATTTATTTTTACAATGTCCATAACAGGCGATAATGTTTTAACACTGCTTTGCAGAGAATGTATTATTATATTTGAAATTACTACTATTTCTCATTATTGTGGTTAGAAATAATTTTTAGTACCTCCTATTGACAAATCTTGAACTTTTAAAAAGGAAGTATCTGACCTAGTAAATTATGTTGTGTCTGAATGGAAGGGAAAATTCAGGATTCTATGCAGCAAACTTTGATTCTAAAAAGAAAGGAATCCAAGCCCGTCTCTACCACTTAATTCCATTTACATTAAATATATTCATATAAATATTTTATTTGTATTTGTTGACTAGGATGGTCCGACTGGGCAATGACTCATTTTTAGCAGCAGTCCAGGGAGAAAGTATAGTATAGTATATTTTTCTATATTGTTTGTCTTTTTGGCTATAAATATCTGATGGTTTCTCTGTGTCTTTACCATAGAAATTGTTATATATGTACCTGAAACAGGCTATTTCCACAAAGTGTGGTATGTGATTTATTTAGGTGTGGAACCCAATTGTGGATTCTTTACTACAGAAATTGTTATATGTGTACCTGAAACAGGCTATTTCCACAAAGTGTGGTATGTGATTTATTTAGGTGTGGAACCCAATTGTGGATTCTTTACCACAGAAATTGTTGTATGTGTACCTGAAACAGGCTATTTCCACAGTGTGGTATGTGATTTATTAAGGTGTGGAACCCAATTGTGGATTATGAACTTCTTAACAAGTAAATTCACATCTGCAACCAAAAACAGATTAAAATCTCTTAAGGCCTATTTATTTATGGAAAAATGAAGATGATGTTTAGTAAACAGTCTGGAATGAAGAAAGAGATACAGTAAAACAGGAACTATCAAAACAATCGAAGGATGTTATTCATGGTCCGGAGTTTCACACTTGATTATTCATGAAGAATGCTGCTACTCCTATATGCAAATACACTAATTGCAAGTTATTCACAATCACTAAGAAAATGCAAAAGCAATTCCTAAAAAATGCCCACTTTTGTTAAGTACATACTCTAGTTGAAGTTAATCTTTAAGTATGTGAGAAGAACAACATGAAAATGTAAGTGCTAGTATAATTTTGGAAGTATTTAGGTATTATGGATGACTGTAGCTTAGTGCTAGCATGGCTGAATTATATGAGGCAAGGGGCACACATTGCAGTGCAGCTAATTTATATTAAGATTTAAAAAATTTAAAAGAGATTTTATATATTTTCTGTAGGGATGTCCTTATGTGATTGGTTTCTTAAAATAGTGGAAAAGGGAATATAGGAATGATTGAAAAAGGGAGACATAGGTTCACAGAAGGTTACTAGGCTAACGGTCCTTAGAGCTCTTACAAGTCTAGCCATATTTATCCCAAGTTGCCCCAGTTGTCAGTGGTTAGGTGAGTGAAGTTTTCAGAAGTAAGGGTTTATGGTAGTTAATACTGACTTTCTCTGTCCAGAGAGGAAATGGGCACCAACCCAGGAGTGAACTTGCGGTAACCTGTCCATTGATCTAGGTTGCGTTTGAAGGGGGACAGGGAGAGGCTCTGTTTCACATGAATTGGAAGCTTGTTTGAGAGAAGTGGCAGTCTCTGGAAGATGCATCTATCTCTCAAGCATGACCTGTTCATGTCAGAGGCTAGGTTAAGATCCCAGGGGTTAGTGACCCTCATGCAGTTTGATTTACGAATGTGTAGCATTTCCATCAGGGACAAGTCAGAGACTACCCTTTAAGCCAGACACAGGTCACCCCTTAGCAGCCTGTAGGAGATAAAATACTGTGCAGGGCATTCAGTCTTTCTGCGTAAGACTTGTTAGTGCACTCTATAATTTCTTGGTGACAAACCTCTGTGGTCTCTCCAAGTGTTGCAGGTGTCTAGTGATTTATATGCAAAAGGGAGCATTGCACTCAATTATTGGTCTCAGGAGGGCTGAGTATAATGGAATTATAAGACACCACAAAGCTTTCAGGTTAAACAACCCTTTTTCAATGCATAACATCAGGTACATTAAAACACGTCTATTTATACAAACTAACTATCATATGACCTACAGCCATAATCACATGATAGATAAAAACATTTACCTTATACATAATAAAACATCTAAAATTTACATACATCATATACATCTAACTATGTTTTTACTACTTCAATCTAGTATAAAATCCCGGTATATGTGAGGCAGAGCACCTCGCTGGCCTTGTTCAAGAGAAATCTTGACCAATGGATGGGAGATCGCAGATATACCCCAGGGATTACCTCAGTGTCACTGCTCAACAGAGGCACAGCAAAATAATGGGTATAGTTCCCCATACTAAAGGGGTGGCGTAAGCCACAAAACTATGGGCTAGGCTTGTAAATGCCCTCGGGCAGATAGCCTAGTATGAACCTATGAACCTATATTGTATCTTGGTTAAAACAGGTTTTATAGATACACTAGCATTTAAACCTGGATCTACATCGGCCGCAAGTCTCACTATCCATTCATATTCTTTTAAATCTAAAATGTTAGACAGATCACCACCTCTATTTGTTGCCATTACTTGTTCAATTATTCTAAACTTAAAATTATGATTAGTTCCATGAGTCTGAATGTGTTTATATAGAGCATTATTTTCATTACGTAATCTAATATTTGATTTATGCTCTATAATTCTCTCTTAGAATAATTGAACAAGTAATGGCAACAAATAGAGGTGGTGATCTGTCTAACATTTTAGATTTAAAAGAATATGAATGGATAGTGAGACTTGCGGCCGATGTAGATCCAGGTTTAAATGCTAGTGTATCTATAAAACCTGTTTTAACCAAGATACAATATACTAGATTGAAGTAGTAATAACATAGTTAGATGTATATGATGTATGTAAATTTTAGATGTTTTATTATGTATAAGGTAAATGTTTTTATCTATCATGTGATTATGGCTGTAGGTCATATGATAGTTAGTTTGTATAAATAGGCGTGTTTTAATGTACCTGATGTTATGCGTTGAAAAAGGGTTGTTTAACCTGAAAGCTTTGTGGTGTCTTATAAAGGTTTTTTACTCAACCATCGTGTTTTTGGATCTATCTGGACCTATTTTTACATTTGATTCGTCTATAATGGAATTATAACATCCTTCACTCTAGATGTGATTCCTTTACTTATAAGATGCACCACATAGAAGGATTTACTTACTACTGTGGATACATGTTGGCCAAAGCTGAGATTGCTATCAACCTGAGTACCCACATCATGTACCACTGGGTCTACACTTTGGGGGAAGGGTGCTGTCTATAATGTAATTAGCAAGGATGTCTGTTTTCCCAAAGGGAATAATAATGCATTTTTTTTGCATTTAGCTTAAGTTTGTGGCTTTGGTACCAACCATTTGTCTGTGTTAAACCTGTCTGCAGTATATTAACATTGTTGGGGGATGCAGTGATTGCTACCAATTTGCAATCATCAGAGAACTTGGTCAGCCATAGGCTGTCCAAGCTTGCCTGGACTTCTGAGAAATAAATTCCAAACAGCAAGGGACCCAGCAGAGCACTCTAGGGTGCGTCACTGGTGACAGATCTTTTGCTAGAGGTGAAATCATCCATTTTGAGAGTATGTGCCCTGTTGGTGAGCCATTTGGCTACCCATCTGGTAATGTAGGGGTTAATTCCCGATTAGGAGAGCTTCTCTATAATTCCTGAGTGGGTGATTATGTCAAATGCCTTGGCTAGGTCAAGAGAGGCAGTATGTGCTAATCCAGGGCCTTGGTGACTTTCTCAAAGAAGTCAACCATGTTTAACAGGCATGATCTACTGTAATGAATCTGAACTGGGTTTGGTCCAGAGTTTGGAGATTACCTATGTACTTGTTAATAAGGTCCATAATGATTCTTTCCATGGCCTTACAAATGAAGCTAGTCAAGTTTATGGGCCTATAATTCCCAGTGTTGGTTGATGGTTCACCTTTGTGCAGAGGGATTACTGTTGCTTCCTCCATTCTGCTGAAACATAACCAGTTTTCAAGCTATGGTTAAACAAGGTGTGACATCCCCTTCTCTGGGCCATTGATCAAGGAGACTCAATCTGCACCACAGACACCAGAGATGGACAGTGACTTGGAACAAAAATGGACACACACTGTATTTCCAGATGCAGCTCTCTGCACCAAGCACAGTTTTCCCTTTCCCTTTTCTCTTTTACAGAGAGAGCACACACAGTCCTGAGGCTGGGTTTTCCTCTCTCTCCCCAGGCCCACAAATAAGACTCCCCACTGACACAGCTGTAGACCTGAGTCCACAGTCAAGTGTTGCAAACCACGTCCTCCACCACCTTCTCTGTGAAACCAGTGCTCTGTGTCTCTACTTCAAGTAGCTGACACACACTCTTTGAGATTTGATTTTCACACACGCACACGCACACACACACACACACACACACACACACACACACACACACACACACACACACACACACACACCTGGGAAAGGCTGGCACAGATTTACCAGCTATGCCCCCTCTGCCCAAACTATAAGGTAGATACTGCCACTAGAACACTTCAAAGCCAGCTTCTCAAAGGCTCTTACAAGGGTATCGAATTATATTGAGTAAAATTAATACTAATACAAATGGTAGTGTTTGATCAGTGCAGCAAGGCTTTCAGAAGTGACCACAGTGTCACCAAATAAATATAAGTACTCTCAAAGGTTAAAGTATTCTCTAAAAGACCAGCCACAATGAAAAGTTTAAATATATTTAATAATAAATAATAAAAAAACATAAAAATGCTAAATATCTATTTATAATAAACACCACTGTTTCAGTCACAGGAAATATTAGTTGATTTTCTTTCAGGCTCTCTTAGTTTTTTTTTTTTTTTGCTAGCATCCAGGCAGTATACTTAATAGCCAGTAATTTTACATGGGCTGACAACATCTCTGGCTGTTGTTTCTGTTTTTCACACTGGCAGACCTGAAGTTAAGCAGTTGATCAGTGTGCAACCATCTTGGCAGTCTCAAGGTTAAACTTGTTTTATTGACTTTTAGGTGTCAATGCTTCGGACATTGATATTTCCTCTACAAGATGTAGAATAATATAGGTTCTTCAAGGTAGCAGAGTTTAATTATCACCTGGTGTGAAGCTATACATATGTAGGATGTGGTTTTTAATATGCTCAGTAAACATAAGTCTTGGTCATTCACATATGTAAGCTCTAAGGACATTGCTATGAGGCAAACTTTGCTTATATGAATTGTGGTTTTCTTTCCCAAGCATATTAACACCTTAGCTTCAGCTGCCAAATTTTGTTGACAGTGGGCAAGACATGATAAGTCAAAATCACTCAGATTCTCCATATTTTTATGTTATGATCAAATATACTATTATTTTTATAAATTTTCCCACATTCAAAGCACTTTAGGAATGATTTTGTTAGCACAGTTAATGTACTAATGAAATAATCACTTGAAAGGTTCAAAGAGAGAGAGAGAGAGAGAGATAGAGAGAATGCAACCCAAAAGTGAAACATTATAATCACATGATTTCAGTTAAACATCAGCTGTGTTTATCTGCAGCAGGAACCCAATTCAAGATGCTGAAATATCCTTAAGCTCTATAATGCCCTGGTATCAAACCTGGAAAAAAGAGAAAAGAAAAGAAATTAAGCATCCCCAAAGAACAGAAATAAAGGAATACACTGAAGTAGCAAAGAACCAAGTAGCACCAAAAGAAAGACTGCTATCAAAACATTCCAAATGGCAGAAAAGGTATCCAGGGGTACATAATTCTTGATAGGAGCCCTACAGCAGCAATCTACTTTAAAAGAAAAAAACATTAGGAACTACAGGACCTTGTTCTTGTTATTGTTTTTTTTTTTCAAAAATGATCAGGCAGTAGCTACCTCTCCCAAGTAGAATGATCATAGAAACAGCTATGATCTACAGAACCAGAAGATGGCAGGGACAAAGGGACAACCTAGACATTTTCTGCGGAAAATGTATGCCTGATAAACAATAGACTGGGTTTAAATATGGAAATTAAATAGAAGCTGACTGAAATAGGCAGCAAGAAAATTAGAATCTTCCTTGACTATTTCATGTGCCTGCACCACAACAGGAAATAGTTGATATAGTGAGAGATGACTTGTGTAAGCTGGGAGTAAGTTAAAGGCTACAATTTGTTAACTAATAGTAAGCATAGTAGGACACCAAACCTTTCTAAAAGCCTGAATGGAGAATATGGACTGCAACAGAAAGAAAGAGATAAGAAAAAACAAAAAGGACAAAATAATACAACATACAGGTAAAAACTGGAGGTGATAGACATATATCTCAAAAGGAAACTGTCTTAATCAAAAGAAAATGCACAGAGAATGCCACTAGTGAAAAAAGATAAAGTGGAAAGCAAGGAAAGTGTACAGTGGGAATGGGAATGTGAACTAATTTTTCCTAGAAGCAACTGTACTGCTTCCAGAACAATGGTAACAGTAGATCATCCCATATACATATAACTGAAGGACAAAATGGATCTCACAAACCAAAAGCCAAATGAAACGAACAAGAGAAAAAGAGAAGCCCCCAGGCTTTAAAAGATGATCAGCTAATATTATTAAGATGAATCTATAAAACGAAAGAAAGAAAGATGAGAAAAGGGGTCATGGTTGTATGTATGCAGGTAACAGCACAAGGACATCAGATACTACATTCTCTGAAAAATGATCAGAAGCAGGAAAAAAGGCTGGATTGGTTTTTAGTCTGAGGCAAAATCAGAGGAAGGGTGGAAGCACTAACTGTAAAGGAAAGAGAAGTGACAGGTCATTCACCAGTGGTACTTGAAGATAAGTAGAGGATCCCTAATGGAGATGAAGCAGTACGAAATGAGGGACCAGTAAACACCAATGAAAAATAAGGGAAGGGATAAGGAAAAATAGCAGAAAATCAACAATATAAGAAAGACCTAAAGAACCAATGATAGAATGAGAACTACAGTGAGGGAGTGGTAATACAAGAACCCGGGAGATATAGAATGCTACAGGAAGAAGAAGAAGCAGAAAAGCTAGACAGGGAGCTTCTGCAGATCTAGAGAATCAGAGACACAGAAGGGTGGAACCTAGAATTAGAGCTGGTAGAAATCAATGTAAAAGAGTACCTAAAAGGAATAAAGGTACCTAAAATAAAAAAAAGATATGCAGAAAGAAGATAGAGTTTTGGTGAGGAGAAGGAGAAAGCATAAAAAGCTCTAGACTGGAGACTGAAAAAGAAAAAGAAAATGGAAAAGGCAAGTCAGAGATACAGAGGAAGAGGGACAGTACAATAGCTGAGCATGAGAAGGAATAAAAAACTATGTTTTTGTCAGCATATCTGTGTCAAAAATAAAACAGAAAGAACACAGGGAACTAAGGCAGAAAGGAGGAAACTAAAGGAGGAAGAGAAGAAACTACATCATAAACGAATTAACAGAAAAGAGGTGAAGAGGGAAATCCAAATGGTAAAGGCAGGGAAGGCAACAGGAAATGATAGATCCCCCCTGAGTTCAACAAAATAGAAGTAGTTGTAATAACTGAGAAGAAGGACAACATTTTCAAACATAAGAAGAGAAAAGGGAGCATTGTGTATGTCAATGCAGAAAGTAAAGATGCTAGCAATTCCAAAATAAAAGATGGATATAATCAATGTGGGAGTTACAAGGCCCATCTCTTTAGTAAATACAAATAGCAATATATTAATCAGCATTCTATCTAAAAGACTGGACAAAAATGTTATCAAAATGCATGCATACTTACATACAAGGAGAGCAAGTAGGTTTTATAAGGAGGTGAATCTCAGAATACCACTGGTTGGAGATCCTAGGATTCAAAGTAACTCCACAAGAAAAATGAAGAAGATATTTCAATATGAAGAAAGCATCTGACTCACTAAGGTGGAGTTTCCTGATTAGAAGACTGGGGATAGGGGAAACCTTTCACCACTAAAACACAATAATGTATAGGAAATCAGCAGTAAAATAATGACGGAGGGGGGATGCACAGATAAAAACTATATACGGATGGGGGAGAGGTAAGGATGCCCCCTGTCAAATGGCATCTTCAGTTTGTTGATGAAAATGATAAGAAGGAAGACACTGGAGGATAAAAGAAAAAAAGGAGGCGGGGTGGCCCAAATTTTAATGTTTGTAAGTGATTGCATTTTAATAGCAGAAAAACCGAAAGGGCATGAAAACAGGTGGACTGGAATTTACATTGAAAAAGGCAATGACAATCATAAAAGGAAATAGAGCACATCAGGAAAAGAGGGAGACAGCTGAAAATACCAAAAAAAAAATGGGTGAATTATCTCTAGTTGGACCTGTGGGGAACAGTTAAAAATGCAAGGAAGAAATTACAAAAAAGTCTTAGAAAGATGTGACAGAGATACTCAGTTAATGCTCTAGGTAAGTTGCAACTACCACCGATAGGTTGAGCATTGTCAAAATAATGGTCAGAACTAAGGTAGTATATTAGCCATATCCCGAGTGTCAGGGAAAGAGTGGCACAGAGAATTAAAGGAATTTGTGACAGATTTATGGGGGGATCAAAGAGTCTCAAACAGAAAAAAGGAAGTTCTGGATGAGCATAGACAAGGGGGTGTGAGAAATAGCAGATTCTGAGAGATAAACTACCTTATTCACTCTGAAACAGTTGTTAAGAACCCAAGAAAAACAGGATCAGTGATAGAAAAAAAAATTGAAGGGGAAAATAGGCAAAAGTGTTTACAGAGACAAGATTAGGGGAAAAAAAGCAAAGCTTTCATGAAGCACCTAGAACGTAAGTGGAAACGTGAAGAAAATTTGGGACTAAATGGACTAAATGCAGCAAAGTTTGACACTTTGGCACCCATCTGTAATAATAAAGAGTACCATTATGACACTGGATGCTTGAAAAATGCTTCAATAACATTTGAGCGTTGATGAGTGTAGTGAACCTCACTGTTGTGTGATTATGGTTTTGAATGTTGAACACCAGCTTATCACATTTCTGTCACTGAAGCTCCACAGACATAATGGCAAAGAAAAAGAAGGAAAAGAAAGAAAGAATCTAAAACCAGCTGTCAGAAAAAGGATGATACTCAAGAGAAGAAGACTGGGAAGATGTATGGATGATGGCAGAAACTAGAAGTCTAATGAGGGCACGAAATACACATCTCAGGATTCTACACAAATGGGACCTCATGCTGAGTAGTCAGAAACAAGAAGGTAGGGCAAACAAATGGTAAATGCTGGGGACATGCAGCAGCACAGGCAGGGTTACTGCACATGTTCCAGAAATGCAAAGGAGAAGTGAAAAAGAGGAAAGAATATTGGGGAGGAAGTGTCTTTTTTAACTTTGAAAAGCTTTGGGGAAACTGATGTTTTTGCCAATAAAAGTAATATTTCAAGCATCTGATAAATTCAGACAGAAAAATGAAAAAACTTCACCAAGACTTTTGAACTGTCACTCACAAATTCAGCTTACAGCTGTCCCATTTCCTGTGTTCCTAAAAGTACAACTTATATAATTGTGAAAAAAAAGTTTAAAATAGACATAGAGATATGGCTAAAATAATTAAGTGCGGGAGATGTCTCCCTAGCAAAGGAACTATATTTGACAGGAATATGGGAGGAAACTGCCCTTATGCAAGCAAAAGTAAATTTGGATAGTGCCTTGCTCACCAAGAAAGAAATAAAGAGGAATTGGAAAAGCCAACTAACTCTAGCTATAGAAGAACTAATAATTTCTATAGATACAAATGCCTTGAAACTCAACTTTTCCATAGACATCTGTCAGTGAAACCCTCCCAAGCTTCCCTACAGCACTATGGGTGCACTGGGCAGCACTGCCTTATCATTCATAGCCTTCAATAGAACAAGCACCTTTGTTAGTCCTAGCACAAAAACTGGTCAAACTAGCCCACTCCCTTCCCTAATAGTACATACTGTAAAAACCTGCTATAGTGGACAGGTAGTTTCCCGTCATTTTGCCGGCCAGCCTGATAGGCATAGGCATCATGAGGCAATGTAGTAATTGCCCCATGTATACTGGTAACCACTTATTCCAAAAACAAACAAATATTGTACGTGAGAGATGTAATTACACTATGAAATTGGAATCAATTCTCTCACTTAACAATAAACCAGACATCAAACAGGTTATCGGCACACACATTTCACCTCTCACACAAAATGAAGTCATGACCCATAAATCCTCATACACAGAAGTACTCATTAGAAGCCTACCAAAAGATCAGAGACCTCCCAAATGTAAACCACTTGCACACACTGCTATGCAAATAGAAACCACTACGCATAATAATACATACACCAGTGTCTCAGCAAATAAGCCCCTAAGGCAAAACACCTCAAAACCTAATGTCTTGGAAATAGACGTCTCCATAATGAGACACATAGATGTCCCCCTCACCAGGCCAGACAAGGAGAAGTTCATTGTCAGCTACCTGTCAGGTGCCAGGATTCCTTAAATCACACATAGATTCAAGCCACTCAATAACAAATAATGTTATGACTCTGTCATTGTCCATGCAGGGGTGAATGACATCTGAAATACCTCTCTGGACTATATGAAGAGAGATATGACTGAACTCTCAGCTTATGTGTCCCAGGCAGGTATGACTAAAACTTTAAGTAGCATTCTAACTTCACCCAGGATGATGCCACAATATAAACAAAAAATGATAAACTTCAACAATTGACTTAACTTGTAGTGTCAGTCCAGGGAGATCCAGTATCTGTCAGCCTAGGAAGACATGATCGACAGGTCATGCTGCTTTGCCAGGCATGGTACGCACCTGTTTTCTCTAGGCTTTTGGATACTGGCAAAGGTGCTTGCCTCCAACATCGTGCCTTTTTAAGCAATGTCAAAACAACAAAATTTCTGACATAACAAAATCCACTCGAGACAAGCTGAAGGTTCTGCTACATAATGCTAGGTGTCTAAATATGAAACTGCACCCCCTGGAAGCACTTCTCACCTTGGAAGATGCTAACATCTGTGCAATCAATAAGACATGGTTCAAGGCCATGAAAAATACCCAAGCCGTGCAAGGCTACAATGCCTTGCACATGTTCGGGCCTCAAAATGAGCATGAAAGAACCAAAGGTGGAGGTATATCTATCTTTATTAAAGATAAAGTACACCCCAAGACTAGTCAAACAGTACGACTCTTTCGAACTACAACATGTCCATTTAACTATAGGAAAAATACCCTACCATATCATTGCTAGCTATAGGTCCCACACCACGAACCAAGAAATGCACACAACCTACCTGAATTTACTGGAGTCACTCATCATACAACCCAGTACCTTAGTCATGGGAGATTTCAACTATCATTCAATCGACTGGGTGATATACATGAGCATGAACATGCTTGTCAAGAGGTTCCTGGACTTTATCAATACAAATGCTCTGGAACAGATAGTCTGCACCCCCACAGGGGGCTCAAATGTTCTAGAAAAAATGCTCACCAACATGGGGTTCACTGCACTCCCAGCCATGTGATGCCTTCCCTGGTAAGGTTGGACTATAAATCAGTCTCTTTTGAAGTAGCTATTGAACCTGTCACCACCACAGGAGCAAACAAACTGAAAACATTTTCCAAAGCAAACTACAGCCTACTAAGCAATGGTATAAAAAGTATCAAACCCCTCGTAATCACAGACAACAATGCCTCCTATGCACAGATGTACCCAAATGCCATGTATAAACACTTAAGCAACTGCATAGACTCAGCTTTACCTGACTAGATTAAAACCAGGTCTTCCTGACAAAACAAGCCACTCTGGTGGACCTCAAATATGAACATATTATATAACAAAAGGGAGAAACTGTTGTCAAAGAACAAGAAAGAAATGGCTCAGCAGAGGAAGAATTCCCTCCACAGCTTAAACAAGTAAATCAGAAATGTTGTGAAGTCCTCTAAAGCTAATTACAAAGCTAAGATAGTATCCCTAGCTAAGGATAATCATAAGGTATTCTTTAACTATGTCCACAATCTAAAAAGGAATGCCCAGCTATGTACTGAACTGGTAGTAGATGGTACCACTCATACTGCACCAGAGGAAATTAACAACCTGCTAGTTGACAGATTTGGCACAAACGTCACCCCCTGCCCTCACCAGTCAATCCCCAAAGCATACCTGACATCAGTCCACTGCCTAATATCTCTAGAGAGTAGGGCATAACTGCTCTCTCCATGGACAAAAATATAGCCTCAGTTAGACCAGACAACATCCTAGGTTGTTTATTAAGCAATCTAAAACAGGACCTAGCAGACCCACTAGGTGCTCTCTTTAAGCATCGCCTGAGAGCTGGCTATATTCCAGCAAAGTGGAGAACAGCAACAGTAATCCATTGCACAAAGGAGGGCCATCAACTGACCCTGGGGACTATAGATATAAGAAACAACCACAAACCGGAGCTGGAAGCTGCTGAAATTTAATGTCTTCTGGTACCTCGGCTACACAAGCCTTCAAAGGACTATAGACCCATAAGTCTAACCATCATCTTCTACAAGGCCATGGAAAAAAATCATCATGGACCTTATCAACAAGGGGTCCAAATAGAAAGATAGCTGGGGTCCAAATGGAGAGATGATAGAGGTCCGAATGGAGAGATGATTTGGGGTCTGAATGGAGAAATGGTAAGTCAGAGAGCAAAGGAGAGTAGCATTGCTGGAAATTAATTCATCCTCAAGTCTTGGTAATTACCTTCACAAGGTATACCCTGTTTTTCACCAAATCTCACCAAGACAACACTGATATATAGACTGTATTTTATATAGTACATATCATGGACAAAAGTAGGTTAAAAAATAAAAAAGATAGCTGGGTGCGCAAGACGCAGGATAAAAAAGTGTCCAATCCTGGTAGGCAAACTGTTGCCAAGATTGGAAAAAAATAAAATGACAGTGTAGAATCCTCAAGACACAGAAACATTCCTACAATGGGGCTAGGCCAGGCCCGGTGGGGGGGGGGGGGGCAGAGATGACCCTCCTATTGTAGAAGGATGTAGCAGTCCACAAAAATCACAAAAAAATGATAGACCAAAAAAGAGGCATTAAGATGATAGACTGGACTACTGAAGGACAAGAAAGAAATTATGCATTGTTACTATTTTGTAAGAAGCCCAGAATTTCTAGACAGAAGATATACAAAAAGATTAAGAGAGAAATTAGAGGAAAGAAAATACTTCCACAAGCAAAAGTCAGAAGCTTCATATAAAGATCTGTGTTCATTAATACAACAGATTTATGAAAATATTATATAGATCAAGAACCTTGATCCTTTTGGAAAAAGAAGCAACTGAGAAAGTGCAAAAATATAAAGAACAAAATCTAGAGACTTTTGAAAGGTATAAAAAAATATGGACATGGGAAAAGAAAGATAGATCTGATATGTTGCTGTATTTATGCAAAGGAGAAAGCTAAATTAATCAACACAAAAAAGGCAGCCCAAAAGATATTCAAAGAGCAATACAGGCAAAGGCATGCAGATATGGAAAAATTGACAATATAAAAATAAGATCACACAGAGGAAACATAGAATAGAAGGTTAGTAAAGTAGAAGTTAAAACCAATAGAAGATGAAGTTATGGAATACTTGCAAAGTGAAGGATTTAGTACAGAAAATCTAACATAGGTTACATCACAGCATGATGGAACAACGGGTCCCCAAAGTAATATTTATGCAAAGGAGAAAGCAAAACTAATCAATATAAAAAGAGCAGCACCAAAGATATTTGAATAGAAATACAGGCAAAGACATGTGGACATGGAAAATTTTACAACACAAAAAAATAAGAAAACAAAGAGGAAAAGTAGAAAAGAGGATTAGTAATGAAGAAATTGAAATAGAAACCGAGGTTATGGATTATGTGCAAAGTGAAGGATTTAGTGTAGAAAATCTAACTCAGATAACATCACAGCACGAAAAAGCAATGGATCTCCAAATTAAAGAGAAAACAGTGGAGCGGGAAACATCTGGTTAGTTGCCATATGAAGATAGTGAGTCTATATTATGTTATCAAAAGGGCATTTCACTGAATGCCTTTTCACTGAACCCTAAACCAGTTAAACAAATGGCCAATTCAACAATTTTTTCCCTAGGAAAAAAAATTGCTGGGCAGACGAGAAACAACACATCACTACAAACATGTCAACATGGGGAACTTCACCCCCCACCCCACACCTAACTAAATATAGCAATTCTGAAATTGCACTTCAGTGGAGAAAGGGGCAAATTCACAATGATGGGCAAGTGATTTTTTTCCCTAGGAAAAAATCACTGAATTGGCCATTCACATTACTGGCAGTTCGCTGTTTACAGCTCGATGAAAAGGCATTTGGTGGAATGCCTTTTCGATAACATAATATAGACCCGATGATACTTTGGAACCTTTCATAGGAAACCAGTACAAATGTTCAGTTGGAGTTGCACAGCAAGGAAAGGAACAGGAAACTGTAGTAAAAGTGACACAGTCAATGTTGTGGAGTGATAGGCCAGTGAGCTCCCATATGAAACAGCAACGGATGACACAGGATGAAACTGAAGAGAATGTGGCACAGGAAAATGCTCTGGAACTTTCTATAGAATACCTGCAGGAAATGAAGAACAAAGAATGTGCCCTCAATTTAGAAGAAAATCATCTAAGAGAAGAGTTGGTTGATTTAATAGCAATAAAAAGACATTATCAGATCAATGAAAGAAATAAATTATAGCAAGTCAATAAAACTCAAAAAGTTCAAAGTTTGATAAAACAAATGAACCCAATAATTAGGACTGCCCATAGAGATTCATGTGATAAAACAGAAGTAAACAGGATATATTAACACAGAGTATTGAAAAGGAAGGGGAGAAATCGAATGCCATCATGGAAGTATCAAACAGAGAAAACTATAAAGCAATTGAGAAAAGAAGTGTCACTGTTAGAAGAGTATAGAAGAGGAAATAGATCACCAAAATAGTCAGAAAGATAGATGTGATAAAAGCAACGCAAAGTATCAGAACAGATCAAGATCTATAGTGCACTAACAAAGTAAAAATCCAACAAAAAGAAATGAAGGACCAAAAAACGGCACAGGAAAATAGCATAAACTTAGTTTAATAGTGAACCCTTTCACAGCAATCCAAGCCGCTTCATCAGACAAATTAACACAGTGACACTCAAAGAATTTAAATTATTGAACAACCAGTAAAATGCTGTTACAATTAAATATTTAAAACACTCATTAAAGCAACCATATTAAAAATAGATTCAAATTTGTCTGATGAAGCAGCATGGATTGATGTGAAAGCACTCACTATTAAACTAAGTTTATGCTATTTTCCTGTGCCATGGCTTGGTCCTTCATTTCTTTTTGTTGGATTTTTACTTGTTTTTTTGTTGGACCATTTATCCACACTGCCCTGACTGTTTTTTGTGTTACACTAACAAAGTATGCATGAACCAAAAAACTGTATCCACTAAAAGTAGCGATGGTCGAACCAGGAAAAGCCAAGAATGGCAGGAACCAATAAATCTTTTATTAAATCATAAAATCCATTAAAACTATAGCAAAAGATAAAATCACATAGACGATAACTGGACATGTTAAAAGTAATCGCTTTCATCTGGTATTACCGGCCTTCATCAGACAATTAAACTTATCATGTGATACCTTTAAATATAGTTAAATCACACGATACATTTGGAAACTTAAAGATGCATTGTAGCAAACACCCAGATTACCTCAAAGATACAGTGGACATGCATATTGTAAATGCTAATATATACCACCAAGAATCTAACTAAATAATGAGAGAACAGAGCCAAAAAACATAGGCATTGTAAAAATAAATTACATAAAAGGAAATAAAACTATTTTGTCTCTTGCCATAGATAAAAAAAATGTAAAAAATATTAGTGAGGTCCCTTAATAATACTTACTGAATATATGTCAAATATTAAATGTTAAGGAAATGCATTAGTCAAACCATAACCTACACCTTCAGAAAAAGGACATACAAAATTTTATTCTAGCATAATAGGTAAAGAGTGTATGACATTAAAATAAAAATAAAATTAAAATCAGAGTATTTAACTAAGTTAAGAATGAGAAAATTGTCACTCATCTGTCATAAGCCTTCATTTTAAGAAGGCTTGAAATAGAAATGATATCACTGAGGCCAGGTAGAGCAATGGCATTCAGGAAAATATGCCACCAAAGTTTGCGCTGCTTAAGTACAATACTCCAGGAGCTTCCTCAACGTGTAAGATTAACTTGCTCCAAGACCACAATGCCAAACCCATAATCTTTATAGTTGCTGGTATGTCTAAATAGGGCATTTGTAGTTTTGCCTTTTGAATATTGTAAATATGTTCATATATTCATTGTTTTAGTTTCCACTCAGTTTTTCCAGTATAAAAAGTGAATCAAGAATTACAAGCAGCGGCGTAAATAACGCCTTTGGCTTCGCAGTTAAAGTCCCCAGCAACAGACATGTGCTTATTGCCCAGTGAAACTTGATCACAATTTAAAATAAATTTACACTGGGTGCAACATCCACGTTTGGTCATTTTCCCAGGCCACCGAGTATCACACCTAAAGAGGCTATCAAACCAATCCTTAAAATTTTTATCCCTTTTGTAAATAATTTTGGGCCAGCCACCAAGTTTGTCATACAATTCTTTTCTTTATCTGCTGAAATCAATTGCTAGTTCTTGTGAATTATATTATAAGTGACCATACTGTCAAAACTGAAGGTTGTAACAAATGATATGTCATCAACAACACTGGGTATAGTAAGAGAATTATCAACAGGCTTTGGTTCCTGTGCATTAGCCAGAATCGCACTTGCCCTTGTTTCAGGGAGATATATATTGCAGTCAAGTGAACCCAGCAATGGATGATATTGTCTAGTTTTCCTTTTACTTATAAACTCTGACTTAATAGAGTCAGTAAAAGCCATCGCATACCCTCTATTGAGAAACATTTGCCCTAAAAAAACTGACATCCATCCATAAATCATAAAAATCTGTAGCCATCCTGGCCTCTCTAACTATTTGCCCTTTTACAACAGCTCTTTTAACATGTAAGTGTTGGTTACTAGTATAATGTAAAAACAGGTCTATATTACATCAACGAACGATTAAATGTTCGAATCTCTAAAGGTCGACCTTTAGAGATCAAACATTTAAATGTTCGAAGATGTAATAAAAACAAATTAAACAAAAAAAAAGTAATAGAAAAGGGTTTTAGCAGGGGGGGGCTGCACCCCCTGCACCCCCACACCCCCCGCTACTTAAATATACCAACTCCGAGATCGCACATCAGTGCACTACAGTGTGGAAATGGGAAATTTCCCCTTCCCTACACTGTAGCGCAATCTTAGAGTTGATATATTTAAGTAGGGGGGTGTGGGGGTGCAGCCCCCCATGTGGGAGGTGCATGGGGGGCTTGCCCCCCTGCTTACACCCTTTGTTTTTTGTTTTTGTCACTTTGTTTTTTTTATTATTATTTTTTTTATTTTTAAAGATTTTCGAACATATAATGTTCGATCTGTAAAGGTCGACCTTTACGGATTCGAACATTTAATTGTTCATTGATCTAATATAGACCCTGTAAAATGTATTATTTAATAGAGTATGTATTTTTCCTATAGATCCTTGCTTTCAAATGCTTATGAGCCCAATCTTTAAGGAGTAGAACATCAAGATAAGCAATGGACTCATTGTTGAAATTGTTTGAAAAATAAAAGAAAAGAGGTAATTCCATCGATATAGTCCATAAAGGATGGAATGACCTCAGTAGGTCCAGTCCATGCTATAAATACATCATCCAAAACCGGACATACATCTTGATGTTGCCCGAGTAAGGACAATTAAATATATAACCCTCATTAGACCATTAATAGAGTACAAGGCTCACTTCTGCATGTACCTCATCAGACACCTGCAGCTGCTGGAGAGACCAAAGAGATTTCTTACCAAGAAAACACAGGGCCTACAAACCCTGACTTGTGTAGATAAACTGAAAGCCCTGTCATTGTACTCTATATTGTATAGACTGCTTAGAGGCTACTTCTGCCTGGCCTACAGGGCAGTCTCTGACCCTGCTCTGATATATATGTTGCACATCCGCAAGTCAAATGGCACAGGAGTGACTCACTCTAGGGATCTTAACCCAGCCTGTGACATTAACAGAACATGCTGTAGAGACAGATGTATTTCCCAGAGATTGCCATTGATCTGGAATACATTTCCAATTCACGTGAAGCAGAGTTCCTCACTGACTCTATTCAAGTGCAACCTGGACAAATGGATGGGAGACCACAAATTCACCCCAGGGGAGGGACTCATGTCCCTCATGGACAGGGGGTAGTCAGTGTTTATTATAGACTCACTCTTTTAACTACATCATCTAACCAAAGACAATTGAGGCAACTCTGGATTAACATGGCTAGGCTTGTAAGGGCTCTAGGGCTGCTAGACTAGTAACCTCCTATGAACCTATAAACTTTAATTGCTACACTGAGAAAGGATGAATACAACTACTAGACAGGAAAATGCCATAAAATTGCTAAGGGATAGCAACCAAAACTGCAACATCTAGAAGATACTTGGTAGAAGAATGAAACAAATATTTTTCTAATGGACAACAGGAAAATCTATATTATATTCTGGGTAATTACATTCCACTCATGTCTTATGGTGAAGACAGATACTGGATATTTATAAGTTGTTAAAGGGAGGTAACAATTAAACAGATTATACAAATGTATAGAGTGCAGAGTCACAAAAATGTGGTAATAGCTGCATGGAAAGAAAATTATGTGAAAATGTAGACTTTAAGATAAAATTCTGATAGAAAGTGGATACTGACAATTTACTTATTGCATTTGGTTGCATATTGGAATTGATATTATGTTTTCTTTTGAATAAAAGTATGATTGATTAAAAAACACAGCCTATGTATAAGTTATAACTGCATACCCATATTTTCTGTCAACACATTTTACTAGAAAATTCCACATTGTTTCAGAGGTATAACCCTGGACTAATAAGCATCAGCAATGGGCCTAGATTGTCATTAGAATGTGCCAGGCTGCCAAGTTGCATGAAATTCAGTTTCTGTAAGGGATATACATATGACTCTCTGGAAGGTGGGGAGTGCAATTCATGTCCATAACATAACTAAAGTCCCGTCCATTATAAAATTAGTCAAATCATATATTTTTAGAGAAAACTCTATGTTTTGCCAGAAGAACGAGCTGCCTTTCTGATATGACAAGAGCAACATCTTTGTCAGTGAGCTGCATTTAAATCCTTAAGGGCAGTCTTAAGTGCATTTTGTACAGAATATTCAAGTAAATTACTTGAAAGATTTACTAAAATCCCTCATATGGGGGTCTGATGTTTGATCCTTTCTATATATGAACCAAATGCAGGGTTTTCAAGCATTTGACAAAGAGGGTCTATATTATATAAACAAAGTATTAAAATGTCAAATCACCTTTGATCAACCCCTATTTCCCGAAACTGCACAACACTGAACCCTCAAATCACCAATTTCTTTCGAAGGGAAAGAAATCTGTAGCCCAAACACACACACTGCATTACAACAAACACTATTAAGTTGGGGGTTTTGCCCCTACAGCCCCCAATGTGGGAGGATGTGCCCCCCACACTCCCCTAACTAAATATACTAACTTCAAGATCACACTACAGTCAGGAAAAGGGCAGAATTAAAAGAAAGGCCAACCAATTTCTTTCCCTTGGAAAGAAATCGATGATTTGGCCATTCAGTCTTGTGCAGCCTCGAGAAATATGGGTCAGTCAAAGGTGAGTCGACATTTTAATACTTTGTTTACATAATATAGACCCAACAAAGACAGACTGACATGTTGCAAAGCAGATGGTTTCAGTTAAGAGTGGGTATGCAAGACATGTTAGAAGGCTTTGCAAATAACACACAGAAAAAAATAAGAGATGATCTAACCTTCAAGTTTATATTCCACCTGACTCCGTAGGATGGCTGTGGACTACATGATATGTAAGTATGTACCTAGCTCATTAGTCTTAAATGTATACATCCATACATAACTCTGCGGGAAACTGCATATACAAGAGACAAATAAATTAAATGGATGGGTTGACAATGAGATGGGATAGCTCAAGCAGAACAGTTATTCTCTTCACCTTCGGAGCAGGAGGACCAATAGGGCTCACTTCTTTCTTTTGCGAAGCTGGCTATTGGGCACTCATCAGTATAACTTTACAGGGATAAACAAAGTGTCAGAAAAGCAGAACTTACAGCTATAAGGACACCCACAGCCATTTTATAAAGTCAGGACTCTGCCAGAGTGTCACTAAAAGCTGAAAACTCTATAATGAAGTCTGTTTTCAGCTAGCTACAGTTATCTCCATTATCTAGGTAAGTACCGTAGTATATGGGAAGAGAAAAATGCATGTTCTCCATTATCTAGGTAAGTACTGTAGTATATGGAAGAGAAAATGCATGTTCTCCATTATCTAGGTAAGTATCATAGTATATGGGAAGAGAAAAATGTATGTTCTCCATTATCTAGGTAAGTACCGTAGTATATGGGAAGAGAAAAATGTATGTTCTCCATTATCTAGGTAAGTACCGTAGTATATGGGAAGAGAAAAATGTATGTTCTCCATTATCTAGGTAAGTACCGTAGTATATGGGAAGAGAAAAATGTATGTTCTTATCTTCCAGAATATGTATATTGAACTGAGACAGAAATGTCCTATGTTAACAGGAGTGTCAGATTTCCTGTGATTTTTTACTCTCTTCATATAATAAATATCTTGCATGCTTTCGAAATAAAATGCAGATATTTAGAATGAATGACAAGTACTGAAGCTGGTCTATTGACTACACAGTTCTTGCTGTACCAGTACTTAAGTTCAGGGAAGAATGAAAAATGGGACAACTGGAATCAGTTACCTTTCCAGCTTAGCAGTAACCCTACCAAACATCCACCCTGAGTCTATACAAAAATAAATACGTTTGTTCTAAAATGACCTGTTACGATGATCTGCTGTCATACATATGGCACCCTCTCAAATATACATACACAGGTCTACCTGATAAAACCAAAAGCTCAGAAGAATGACAATGAGATAACCGACACCGAAGATAAACAACGGAGAAGACCGAAAGTTAAAAATCCCGACGCTGAGGACACCGACATGTTAAGGTAAGTGTGCGATAGGGACGCATGTTAGGGTCAGGGTGCGGATAAGGTAAGTGTGTGATAGTGACAGACTTAAGGGTTAGGGGCGGATTGAGTGAGTTAGAGTTAGGGTGTGGGTAAGGTAAGTGTGTGATAGTGACAGACGTAAGGGTTAGGGGTGGATTAAGTGAGTTAGGGTAAGGTAAGTGTGCGATAGTGATGGACCTTAGAGTTAGGGTTTGGGTTAAGGTTAATGCATAGATAGTTGTGTATGTAAGGTGTAGTGTAGGTTTGTAAGGTTGATGGTCTGCATGTGTTGTGTGTGTGTTTTTTGGAAAAGGTATTTGTTTTGTTGATTGTTGGGATTGTGGTTTGTCGGGCATGTCAAGTTTTGTGTTTTTGAACTTTCGGTTTTGTGGTGTCGGTTATTTCGTTGTCAGTGTTATCAGGTAGACCCACATACACACACCACACACACACACACACACACACACACACACACACACACACACACACACACACACACACACACACACGCATACACACACCCATTTATTTGTAGTTTAGCTATCCAAATGAGCCCACTTATAGCAAACATGTCTTCTCTTAGGGAAATTGAGATATTGGAATTATACCTGTCAATCTCTTAGTGCAAGAAATCTGGGCAAAGATAAAGGTACAAAAAAGTACAGTTTTGTACCTACCATAAATGTAGATGTCCGAGTGTCTTCACTGCTGCAAAAATTACACTTGGGTTATCCTGCCGTCAGGCGGTCCCGCAGTCGGCCAGAGTTCCAAAGTCTTGGTCCAGCGTTGGTTGCTGTCACTTCTTCCCTGACGTCAGTGCGTCAGGGGTATATAAGATGCAGCCGATGCCATTTTCTTCAGTTTTTCTTGCCCCAGATGTCAGGTGCCCCCAAAAAGGTAGGCAATACATATTGCTAATAAAACATACAATAAGGTAAAAACAAAACCTTCAGTAACCAGAAAATACACCACATAGGTAGTATAGTGTAGAAAGGCATAGATATGACCCAGGTAAGAAAGAGGGGATGGCAGGTGGGTAACCAGGATTGCAGCAGTGAAGACACTCGAACATCTACATTTATGGTAGTTACAAAACTGTACTATGTTCATCATGTTTCACTGCTGCAGTCATTACACTTGGGTAGAATCCCAAAGTTGAGTCAGGGTGGCTGGTTCTATAGAGGATTTGGTGTGACTATGAGGCCCTGCAGCACTGCAGTGGCAAAGCCAGCTCTGGATCTAGAATAAAGAGGTAAGTGGTAATGCTTGGTAAAGGTGTGCACTGAACTCCAAGTTGCAGCTTCCAAAATGTCTTTGGTAGGTACTCCTCTAAGGTAGGCAGTAGAAGTGGCAGTTGTCCTGGTGGAATGAGGTCTAATGTTATTAGGTACTGGTTTCCCATGCTGTGTGTAGCAGAACAGTGTCCTATCCACTTTGAAATGGTCTGCTTTGAAATAGCCTTTCCCTGTGATCCTGCAGCATATGATACAAACAATTCTTCAGTTTTTCTGAAATTTTTTGTTTTTTCCAAGTAGAAATGTAATTGTCTGTGTATGTCCAAGGAGTGTAGTAGTCTCTCCCCTTTATTCTGGGGATTTGGATGAAAGGTTGGCAAGTGAATAGTTTGGTTAAGAGCCACACTGAATACCACCTTAGACATAAAAGAAGGGTTTGTTCTTAAGGAAACCCTGTCTTGGGAAAAATGATGAAAGGTTCCACTGCCATTAGTGCCTGTAACTCTGAGACTCTTCGTGCTGAGGTTATTGCCAGAAGCAGAGCAGTTTTCCATGACACATATTTTAATTCTGCTAAAACTGCTGGCTCAAAAGGAGATAATGTGAGTTTTTCCAAGACAAAATTGAGGTCCCAAGTAGGTGTTGGTACTCTCCGGGGCGGTCTTATGTTTTTAGCCCCTCTGAGGTACTGCTTTAGCAATGGATGAGAGAAAATAGGAGGATCTGTGTTGTAATGAGCTGAGATGGCAGAGGCATGTATCTTAATGGATGAGAAGGATAGTCCTTTGTCCAGCATCTCAGTTAAGTATTGTAGTATCTGAGGAATGTTTGGGACAAGAGGGTCAAGGCTTTGAGCCTGGTTCCAGGCACAGAATCTCTTCCACTTTTCTGAATAAGATTTCCTGGTGCTAGGCCTCCTGGCCTCCAAAATGACATCCATAACAGCTTTAGAGAGAGGTGTTGTCTGTTTGGCTAATGAATCTGCCCTGCAGCCAAGTTTAAGGTTTTGAGCTGACTGTGCAGAATCTGATTGTTTTGTTGAGTCAGCAGGTGTGGAATTTGAGGCAAAATCCAAGGTGGGCCTTGAGCTAAGTTCTTTAAGATTGGGTACCAATGTTGGCGTGGCCAGTCTGGAGCAATCAGGATCATCTGTGGTTTTTCTTGTCTGACTTTTAGGAGTACCTTTGAAAGGAGAGGCAGTGGTGGGAAGGCATAAACGTTTAGGCTTTTCCAGCTGAACAAAAGAACATCCACTTTCCATGCTTGTGTGTGATAAGTCCTTGTGCAGAATTTTTGTAGTTGGCAATTCAGTGGGGAGGCAAAAAGATCTATGTCCAGGCACCCCCATTTTTGAGTTATCATGCTGAAGACTTGTGGATTTAATTTCCGCTCGTGAGGATCCATGATGTTTCTGCTTAAGTCGTCTGCCAAAGTATTTTTCTTTCCTGGCAGGAATTGTGCTTGCAGATGGACTTGATAAGTTAGAGCTATGTTCCACAAGGTCATGGCTTGTTTGCATAGGAGGTAAGAATGAGTGCCCCCTTGCTTGTTTATGTACCACATTACTGTGGTGTTGTCTGTCTTTAATAATAATTGTCCTGGATGCAGAAGGTCCTTGAAAGCTGTTAGGGCATTTTGTACAGCCAACATCTCTTTTTGATTGATGTGGAGATGCAGTTGGTCTGTGGTCCACTTGCCCTGAATAAATTTTTCTGCGATGTGTGCTCACCAGGCATAATCCAAAGCATCTGTTGTTAAAGTCTGCCTGGCTGTGGGTAGAGTGAAAGGCTGACCCTTGTTGAGGTGACATGCCTGTGCCCACCATCGAAACTCCTGTTGTAGGAGGGAATTAGTGGTATTACTGTTTCCAAGCTGTGAGAGTGTTGAGTCCAAACACTTTTTAGGTACCATTGTAATTTCCTCATATGCAGTCTGGCATATGGAATTAGTAGTACGCAAGATGCCATGAATCCTAAGGCCTGCAAAATGTTTCTTGCAGGGAGTTGGGACTTTGTTGCCATCAATTGAAAATACTGAGTCAGTTGTCCTTGTTTGGCTGGCGTGAGATAAGCCATTTGGGCCGTTGTATTTAAGCTGGCACCCATGAATATTATCTCTTGTGAGGGCACCAGTTTTGACTTCTTTTCATTTACTGTGTACCCTAGGCAAATTAGCAACCTTTTTACAAATGCCAGATGCTTTAGAAGAATGTCCTTGCTCTCTGCTTGAATCAGGCAGTTGTCCAGGTATGGATATATTTGAATTCCTTTTTGTCTGCAAAATGCAATTACTGGTGCCAGGCACTTTGTGAAGACCCTGGGTGCAGTAGATAAGCCAAAGGGCAGTGCAGAGAATTGGTAGTGCATTGAACCAGCTATGAATCTGAGGTATCTTCTGCAATTTTGTCTGATAGGGACATGCAGGTATGCCTCTTTGAGGTCCAAAGTAACAAGCCAAGCCTTCTTGCCCAACATGGGAAGTAACTGCTGTAGTGTCAACATTTTGAATTTTGGAACATCCAGGTAAGTATTCAGAGTAGAAAGGTCTAATATGGGTCTTCAGGCTTTGTCCTTTCTGGGGACCAGGAAAAGTCTTGAGTAAAATCATTGCCCTTGTTCCTGCTGTGGCAATTTTTGAATAGCTCTCATGTCCATGAGGGCTGTAATTTGCTTTTGTGCCTCTGCCTGTTGATTTTGTGATAGGTCTGGCATTCCTTTTAGCCTTGGTAAAGTGTGAAAGTGGAACCTGTAACCTTGAGACACAATATTCAGAACCCATTTGTCTTGGGTGATTGCTTGCCAATTTTGAGAAAAAAGTGCTAGTTTTCCCCTTAACGGAGCTGCCAAAAGGGAAGAGCATGGTATTGGAAGGGGGAGGTCATTGGGACTGTTTCCTGTAAGGTTGTGACTTGTCTTCACCTCCTTTTGGGGTTGAAGCACCCCACTGTCATGGTCTGTAAGAGCCTTGGGGCTGAGATCAGCCTCTTGGGCGTCTGTATCTGCCTCTTTGTGGCCTGTCTGACACTGGAAAGGACCAATTCTTTGTAGGCCAATTTCTGCTAAACCGAGGTGGCTGTACCTGTAAGAAATCCTTCACTGTTTGCATAGATTTTCCCTTATACTCCATTTTCTTTAATACCTCCTCTGCCTTAACACCAAATAAAATATCTTGCTGTAAAGGAGCATCCAATAAATTTGCCTTAACATGATCTGGTAAACTTTGTTCTTTTAACCAAGCATGCCTTCAAATCACAGATCCTGTAACTGCTGCTCTACAAGAAGCCTCTAATGAATCAAAACCACATTGCAAAGTATGTTTTCCCACTTGTTCAGCTGCATGCAATAAAGCCTGCATTTCCTTATAGTCAGGATGTTCTGAACTTGTAATCATTTTCTGTTTTAACTGAGACATTAAAAATTGTTGGTATTTCAGCATGTGAAACTGTCAATTTAAAGCCCTCACTGCTAAAGTTGCAGAAGTGTAAACTTTCTTCCCCCATCTGTCTAATGCTCTAGAATCCCTGTCGGAGGAAACTGAATTTTTAGCCGTGGAAGCCTTTACCCCTTTGGAACCCTGGGAAATAGTTTCTGGGTCAGCAACAGGGTTTTTATAAAGAAATTTGTGAGAGTCAGGGACTCTGTAATACCTGTCTGGCTTGATTGGAGCAGGGGGTAAAGAATCAGGATTTAAACTGGATTCAGAAAACACTTCATCCACAATATCCAACACTGGTGGAATGGCAAGGGGCCTGTGCTGAGGCAATAAAAGAAAGTCTCTGAGCCTTTTCTTGGATTCTGAGTAATCCTGGCCCTCCCAATGGAAATGCTCCCTCATGGTATGTAAAGTTTCCCCAAAAGAATAATCCTCAGGAGGAGAGGCTGAAGGGATTGATTCTTCAGCATCAGAGTCCTCATAGGGGGTAAAGAGTATTCCTGGTCTGAAGAGGAATCAGAATATATGGAAACCTGGTCAGAGGAATCATAGTCTGTATCCTGCCTAGGCCTTTTATTAGGAGGGGGATGGGAACCTCTGATCAGAGTAATTAAGTCTTCGGCCATTTTAAGCATCTGTTTTTTAGGCATGGAGGCCTGTCCAGGTGAATGTTGTACTTGCTTCTTTGTCTTTAATGGAGTTTTAGACTTGGCTGTAGTTTTAATGGTAAGTTGTGATGGTCTGAAAACACCCTCAGAAGCCGATGCCTGCTCAGCGGCTCCGGACCCATCTGAAGGGTTAGTCTCCATAGGCCCACCACCTTGAGTATCCAGAGGCCTAGGCACCTCCACGTGGGAGTCAGTAGCAGCCTGTGGTTCTGAGGTAGCGGGTGTCAGGGGCTGCAAAAGCGCCTCACTGAGAACCGGCGAACCGGCGACTGGCCTAGAAGAGGCTTCGTCATCAGTTTTGGACCTCAGATGCCTGTCCTTATCCTTGTCTCTGCGTTTTTTCTGTATTCCAGTCGTTGGTTGTTCCGACGGCATGGTATAATTAAATCTTCGGCCAAAGTAATGGCGAGCAAAATCAAACCGACATTTAATAGTGCGTTTGCTAAATCTAACACAAAACCGACAACTAGTGATGTCGTGATCTGGGTCTAGGCATGGAATACAATAAGAATGAAAATCCTTATGAGGTATTTGCTTCCCACAAGAAATACAATTATTAACTTTTACTGACATCGGACTGAGGCAAGAAAAAGTTTCCCCAATGGGGTACTTAGCTTTATTGAAGACTTTGGTTCTGAAAATCGAATTTGATATCTCAGGAGTCGGCCGACCAGCACTTGTAAACTGCTTTTGCTTCGGGAACCGCGCGGCAAGAAAGACTGGAGAAAATGGCATTGGATGCATCTTATATACCCCTGACGCACTAACGTCAGGGAAGAAGCGACAGCAACCGACGCCACACCAAGACTTTGGAACTCTGGCCTACTGCGGGACCGCCTGACAGCAGGATAACCCAAGTGTAATTACTGCAGCAGTGAAACACGATGAACATTAGGGACGTATTTTCAATATTGTTGTTATAATAGTAACATGATTTGTGTTAGCATGCATTTTCTGGAGGCAATGAAATTTGAAACTCAGATGTGCATCATTATTTAGTGACTTCAATTTGCAAGAAAAACACAAATTGTATGAAGAACAGACCAAAAATATGATACAAAAATCTGAACAATTGAGTGTAATGATTACATACTTGATGATAATAGGCATTAAAAAGGAGTGTAAATTCAAAAGAAAAGAGCAGGGTACTGCCAGTTGAAAGCATGATAAGATGGTGTAAACTTGGATATATAATCATAATGGAGGAAGTGTGGGTAACATAGATAAGGCAGTAGGAAAGATGTGATAGAGAGCCAGCATGAAAACCAACAAGTGAAGGGGAAGTATAATTAGGGAAGCAAGGCAGCTAGCCTACTCTTTACTTCCTGAATGACTGTACTGCCTAGCAGACAGATACATTTACAGTTGCTTCTTTGTCTGTCTCCGTCTTTTCTTTTGTAATCTTTTGTCATTTTCTCTCTTGTGAAAGCCCTATACACAATCAGGTGGTTATTTGCTATCTCTTATCTAGCTCTTATGACAAAATGTGCTTGACACTATAACATTCCCTTTTGAGCTTGACTTTACCAATGAGATACTTCAGTGGTGGTCTGCTTTCTGTACCTGTAATATGAATTCTAGTCTTCTGATCAAGATCAGCCATCTTTATACTGGTTCCCTGTTTGTTTTAATTTTATCCTATTATTGATCTTCTTTTTAAATCATTTAAATTATTTTTATTGATTTCTGGTAGGAGAATATTTATTTAGTTTATTTATTTTACATTTGTTTACCAGGAGTATTTAACTGGACTGAAGCCCATTTTCAGAGGAGGCCCAGGGAGAAAAGCTCCAGTACAGTAAAAAATATAACAGAGATGAATCTTATATAACATGAATAATACTGAAGAGACACATAGAGCAATAGGGCAATAAATTTCCATAGGAGACTAATACTATACAATAATGTGCAGTATACATTCCAAATACAATCACCCAAAAAATTACATACAAGATAGAATTCTTGATGCTAAATAGTAAACAGTTTTGACAATTCTTGTAAAAACAGGAGTCAGCTGCTGTATACTATTGTGAATATAAAATGACAGACAGGTGATATAATTCTTAAACAAACAAGGCTCTGCTACAGTCAATGACTATGTTATTCCAAGTGAGGCAATAACAGATAGTAGGATAAAGTGGAAGAAGTGGGGTGAGAAAGAGGTCAAGGTAGCGAAAGAAAGGTGAAATGAGAATTAGATGAAGGAAGAGAGGAAGAAGAGAGTGAAGTGAAGAAGCAGAGTCGGTGCTTGGTATGCAAGGTTTAGTACACTAAGGACAAATTGTACATACGTGTTTACTACCACTGGATACACCATTACTTTCTTAGCAAAGGTTTGAATAATATGTCATTTACATTTACCTTCCATTGCCCGTCCCACCTTGTGAGACAGCTTTTACTTCTCTTCCTTGACATGAGTCTCCTCACCCTACCTCATTTCTGATCTTATTCAGCTGTTTCTGGCCTAGCAATGAACTTCATCAGAGGACAAACAGACGTATGAAGCCCCCTTATTTTAAATGTATTAAGTCAAGCTTTTAGGGTTTGTTTATTGATGGAGGCAACACACTCACTGTCTGTTTTTCTGCTGCCAAATTATTGTTTTTGTTTTGAATGGGTGAGTTGTTGCTTATTTATATTAGGCCATCTGCTTATTTTATTATGTTAAAGGGTAGCTAATGCTTATAGTTCCATAGGTCCATGGGTTTGTAGTAACCTTACAACCAGGGATGCCACTGAGTAACTAGCCATGTTACCTGGTGTTGTTAGAAGATTCTGCCATTTAGTATATCTCCCCCATATGCTCAGGTGAAAATTTCCAGTCTCCCATCCAGTTTTCTAGACTAGTTTTAAAGGTTGTGAAGGAAGTTGTTTTAGGTGATTGGAGAGGAAAATGCTTAATAGATCATTAAATTCAATGATGGGCCGAATGAGGAATTATTGAACCTGGAGGGTACATTTAAAAAAATAAATTTGTTCAAGGTAGAAAGATTTTTTCTAAATATGATAGAGACATGATAGTCAAAGGAGAGGACTTAGTCAGCATAAGCTGACAGATACACAGGCAAAGGCACAGACACACTCACACACACACACACACACACACACACACACACACACACACACACACACACACACACACACACACACATAGTTATTTGAGGTTTGGCTATCTTAATGAGTCCACTTGGAGCAAATATGTTTTCTTTTAGGAAAAACACATGCACACACACACACACACACACACACACACACACACACACACACACACACACACACAGAGTTATTTGAGGTTTGGCTATCCTAATGAGTCCACTTGGAGCAAATATGTTTTCTTTTAGGAAAAACAAGCTCTTATGTACAGATTTCTCAGTCTCGTAGTGCAAGAAATCTGGACAAAGCCTAATAATAACAAATCGTACATACTTGTCTTTGATGACTGGTCAGATTTAAGAGCACCATCTATATGCTGTGCAGTGGTGATGTTAGATTTTCCTATAGAAATTATACTGCATTTCTTGATGTTGAGGGTTAGTCCACAAAAAAACATAGCAAGCATTAGCCTGGCTCATAATTTGAATATCATAATGGGATATGATAACCATCACCAGTTTGCATTTATCAGCAAATGTCGCTAGATATATCCCCTTATGTTCAAGTTTTGCGTTAGAAAAGTACTTGGCAAACAGGACAGGGCCAAGGACAGCATGCTATGGGACAGTTCTTGAGCTGCTTCTTTGTTTAGATGCGATACCCCTGAATTTAACTGCATGGGTTCTACCAGAGAGCTAATTAATGGACATCATGGTTGAAACCTGGTTTAGTCCACCTTGTTTACCATTTAGTACCACAAGCTGTAATGGTCCACCATTGTATTATATTTATCTGTTGGTGAAGATTTAGGTCCCTGGTTCTGGTACTGGTGGAGATATTGAACTTGTGGAGAAACAGGAGGTCGAGCACAATTGGGTCTCTAGTTGCACTGCAAGCAAATCAGGAATCTCCCCTCAAAAGTTTATAAGACACTGGATAAAGCCATAGAGCTTCCAGCCTCCTTTAGTATCTCAGGAACTTTAACTCTGTAATCTTTTGGTTAGGAACCTTTGGGGACTTTCCAATAGTTTGATACGTTTAGTGAAATGCATCCAAAGGAAGCATCATACCTGATAAATGGTCTGACCAATGCAGAGTATAATGGACCAATTATCTCTTTACACCTTTGGCAATTAGCTGCTTAAATTAAAGGATTTTCTGACAACTGTTGTTACATGATGGTCAAAAGATAGGTTTTCAGGTTAAGGACAATATTTTTCCATGTTTAAGCAATTTTATTCCAACTCACATTAAACAATAGCTATGTGCATCATGGTGGAAGTTAGCTAACACTCTAGTTTTTAAGGCAGAGGATCATGGAAAACCTAGCAACTATGGACCAATCAGCTTGACTTGCATTTTGGGTAAATGCAATGGAAATGTATTTCTTAATGTTATTCCACAAAATGTTATCAGGTTAGTGAATGCTAACCAGTATGGTTTTAGTCAGAACCATTCCTACCTTTTCAATTTAATAAGTTTTGGCATACCAGTTATTGATATTATTGATATTTCTGTGGATATCATATTTTTTCATCTGACAAAGGTTTCTTACTCTACCCCAAGTTATACTTTTATAAACTCTGGAATTCTAAGATTTAAATCCAGATATTATGAGATGGACTCAGATTCACATGTAATAATCAGACCAAATATGTCTGACCCTTTAACTAGGGTAGTGCCTCAAGGCTTCCTGGTGAGTATTCAATTATTTTATTACCCTTAAAATCTGGATAGGAAAAGTCACCAAGGATGCTGTGTAGATAACATTGTTCACATCTGTAAATGACCAAACAAAGCTGCAAGGAAATCCTGATCAGTTATACAAGCTGGCATTAAATAACCACTACAAATTTAAATGCAAAAAAATGGAGCATTGTGCATCTGAGATCTGCAAGACGTCTATATCCCTATGCCATTAATAATGACTTGTTGCATATTTGTACATAGTTCAAAGACTTTGGACTTATGGTTTCAAATGAGTTATGTTTTTCTATGAATGCCAGCTTAATTGTTAGGAACAGATTTTGTACCATCTGGAGAGCAATCTCTTCTAGACACCAAATTGTTTTCATTTCCTTGTGCAAAATGAGGGTTTGGACTAATAATGAACAATGCTCTGGGTTTTGTTCATATTCTGCTAAAAACATTGAAAGCTGGAAAGGATAAAAAATATTATATCAGGCAAATAATCTTTGTTATGGTGTTGTCAAACATTAAGAGGCTTGAGCACCTAAACTTGCCCTTGGATTTCTACAGGCTCAATACAGCAGATACAATTTAGGCTGAAAATTTTAAATACTATGATATTTAGCATTTGTATTAGATTTACTGATCACATTCTTGGAATCAGGACCAATAGTTTGACTATGATTATTGATAAACATCATGTATCTTGAAAAGGAATTCCAGTCAGAACAACATAGCTATGTGATAAACTAACAGTTGATATAAGAACATTAGAAACTCTTAGAGTTTCCAAATACTGCATTGACTCCTTTTTGAGAAAAATGCCTTCTTGGCAAGACAAGGTGGTACCAGGCTCCTTCAGAGCCTCTGACAAGGTTCTGAACCTAGAGAAAACAATGGGGCACTCAAACACTGCTCCTGTCCAGTGAGCTACATATTGGTTAATGTTGAGACTGGAGAGTTTGTCAATAATTCCAGTGGGAGCGGGTAATTCTGACAGCATTGGTTAGTACAAGATAGGAACTGTTGACTATATGCCATTTCTTCATGGCCTCAGTAACTTTTCTGAAGACCTCAACCAGGTTAAACAGATATAAACTTCTTTTTACGAAGTTGAACTGGTGTATGTAAGGTCAATTACATAATTTTTACTAGTTCAGCTATAATATATTCCTTAAACTTGTAAATAATACCAGCAAGACTAATAAGCCTGTAATATAAGGTCTGTAGAAGGTCTACCCTTATGCAAGGGCACCACCAACACCCATTCTCAATACCTCAGAGATGTAACCAGAGAAGAGCTGAGGTTTACTGCTGGAGGAATCCATCTAAGTGGGACTTGTGTGTCAGCAAACATCCAAAGATATTGTCTGGACCCATGGAACTTGTACTTTTATTTTTGAAAAGTGCCAAAAGGACTAGGTCCAGACAGATTTTGGGAGGCGAGGTGTAAAAGGGGAATGGAAGGAGTTATTGAAATTGGGGAATTATACTTGAAGATTATCTGTCTACAGTAATGGTGGTAATGTCTGTAGATTCACAGAAGGGGGCACCATTCGAGTTAAATTCAGTACCGAATGTCACTTACATTTAAGCTTCCTAATGTCCTTAAAGAAGGGCTTACACCCCTTGTATGATACATTGCTCAGGGTGAGATCTAAAGGACGTATATCCCAGGTCAGAAGGAAATTTGGTAAAATACATTAACATTTATGAAACCCAGAAATTTCTTGACATATTTGTTGTTGATTGTATATGTTTTCCAATTTATGTATGGATAGTTGAAGTTATCCAAAAGAAATGCATTTGGTTCAATGGTCAACATTTCAAATTAATTAACGCATTCTGCAGTTGCTAAGGGTTCATAGATGGAATTCTATAATTAGCTATAAAGTGATAATTGAGTTTTCGAGTGTTATTAGGAGTTCGGTCAGTTCCAGGTTTGTATCTTATAAGATGTAATACACATCAACAAGGTTACAAATAGATATAAATACTTCTAGGCAGATTTCAGAGGATCTGAATGCAGGTACTAAACCCCAGTTAAAAGAGTGTGCCTTTGCTATCCTGGGGCGATGTTTCTTTAATTACAGACGTGTTAATGTTTTCATAGGTGATGAAGGCCTCTAGTTCAGAAATTTTGATGTTTACATTTCTAGCATTCAGCTGCACTATCCTCACATTATCCAGGTCATAACTGGCTATGCCAAGAGGTCTAACAGATGAACTCTGACTAAAATACAGCATTATAGGGGTAGCAAAAATTTCAGATAATATTCAACAAAGTGTGTGCCATCCCTAGCAAAAGCAGGATGGAATGTTGACCATTTCGTCCCAGAGATACACAATGGATCCCCCTGAATGACACCAATTTACTAGCTAGTTGTTGAAGCCAATTATTTTATCACTCAATCAATTTATTATCTTTGGTGAACACTGAATGCTGCTCAAAGCCGAGGTCTTACCTTCCTCAAAGACCTGAGCACAGGACTCAATAAATTGTCTGTGTCTCCTTGATGTTGGAATGCCTAAGATCATTAACCCAACATGGGCAACAATAAAGCAATAGCCATATTTGGGGCATTGCCCTACTGGCATACGTAATCCTTGCATTTTTATTATTATTTTATTTGGTGCGGGGTCAGTGATGCAGCAGTCATCGTTGTCACTTCACAGCAAGAGATTCTCTAGTTCGATTGTCAGCTATGCTGCCTTCCGTGCAGAGTCTGCATGTCCTCCCTGTGTTCATGTGGGTTTGCTCCAGGTACTCCGATTTCCTCTCATATTCAAAAGACATGCACCTGGAGCATTTCTCCCTGGGCCTCTGCTGAAAATGGGCTCTGTCCCAGTCAGATTTTCCCAGTAAACAAATGTTAAATAAATTAAAACATCTGTTTTTTGTTTGTTTTTGTTTCCATCTAGTGAACAGATGTAGGTTGTTGCAGTACATATTCTAGATGAAATATATATTGGTGGATTATACGTCAGCTGAGCTATTGACTTTATGTGCTTTGTAGTATAAGAAGCCTGTGACAGTTTGATCCTTGCAATGGGCTGAATATAACCATATAATATTGTGCTGAAAGCGAATGTGCTAAAATTAATCTCAGAAGGAGTTTTCTTACCTACCACTTTCTTTCTTTATCTGTTCCTAATAACTCTTTCCTTCATTACCCCTCCTTACTTCCAACCTTAATTTTCACTTTTTACTGCCATACTTAAACATCACACTCCAGTGTTGACTTTTAATATTCTGTAATTGCAGTCTATTTGGGATTTTTTATCCTCTGCTATTCCTTGCGTGATGCTTCTTTTTCTGCTAGTTTTATTAGCTGCTATTAATTTCCTCTACAATGCTGCGGTGGTGGTGCTGCGGTAGCGTTGTCGCCTCACAGTAAGACGCTGTCTGGTTCGATTCTCAGCTAAAGCGTCTTTTGTGTGGAGACATGCGTGAATGGGCATACCTTCATTGAAGGTTGTGTGTCAGTCCAAGTCAGTACGTAAAAATCTACTGCCAATCATTAGCAGACCGGAGTTCCACTGTGGCGACCCCTAACCAGGAAAAGCCGAAAGATACAACAACAACAATACAAAAATGTTTTCTGTTTATTTAGACACCTGTTTAAAAGAAACTTAGTACTTGCCAGTTGCATCTGGTGTTTGCTTTGTTTATATGTTAGTGAGTCCCTCCATACCTCTCAACCTCTTAGAACAAGAAAACTGGACAAAGCCATAAATAAAAGTGGGACAAAGCCCCAAAATAGGGACAATATGTAAATGATGCTCTTACAAACTTAGAAAGTTGATAGAATAACTGGCTTTGCATTAATGTGACTTTTCCGAAGGGTATGAAGTCTGAAACTTAAATATCTGTCATTGCTTTCTAACTTCAGTCTTTAATGATTTGCCACTAGCATGCCAGAAAACCACTATTTTATTAAAAATGGATGAAAAATACAAGGCAAAAATCTGGACATTATGCGACAACCTGTACAGTTCAGAGCTATGACTCCCTCCTTTACTTCTCTTTAAACATTTTCTGACTCTGCCCCTTGAAACCTAGATCTTTTTTTTTTTTAATTTTCCTCTTTCAGTAAAGTTTTGTTCACCATGTCTACCTTAGGTAGGGTATTTCTGCGACGATCAGTAATGTTTCCTTGTATTTAGAGTAGTGTGTTATTCTTTCTGGAAACATCCCCTCCATGTCTTCAGCTCTTGCTGACCTTGCTTCTATACTTTTCGCTACTTTACCTTGTTGGCTAGATTCTGTAGATCATATTTTTCAGCTGCTTTATTCAGTCACGCTGTATTTTCCTATATGTTCATTTCTACCTCATTATTTGTTGCAATAAATTTTCGGCATCACTGCCAATAATCCTTGTGAATTCCTTACACTCTCCTTGGACCCACATATTTATTACTAATTACCCATATTTGCTGTCGCACCGTTTTCTTCCAACCTTCTTTCCTGCTTCCTTCCCTACTGAACGTTGCTCCAAGTGCATGTTTTCAACTACTGACATCTTTCTTGTAACTTTACTCTCCAGTCCTCACTGAAAATGGATAGAATCTCCTGTCTAACTATTCTGGCTAACAACAAACAAACAAACAAATACTGCATTTCCTTGTTTATCACTTTTCATCATTCCTGCTTATCGATTCATAAAATCTTATTCTTTTACCACTTGCCGTCCCTTGCTATTTAATTAATGCTACACATTGTATAGTGTATAGCATATGCTAACTCATTCCTCTCATTGTCTCTCTCTCTCTCTCTCTCTCGCTCTCTCTCTCTTTCCCTCCTCCTCCTCCTGCATTCCTATCCAGTCTGAGATATCTGCAGACAGGTATATTAAAATGACTTTGTAAAAAACAACTGATTGGTACAAGAAGTTTGCACCTCTAAAGTTCTACTAATGATGCCATCCACTGACCATAAGAGCATGCCAATTAAAAGATGTAGACTGCAGCATGACATGTAAGGATCTCTCTCTTACTCATTGTGTTGTCTGTTTCAGGAGAGCGTCCATTCCACTGTACTGAGTGTGGAGCCTCTTTTACACAGAAAGGAAATCTGCTTCGTCACATCAAGCTGCACACAGGAGAGAAACCATTCAAGTGTCACCTCTGTAGCTATGCGTGCCAGAGGAGGGATGCTCTGGCAGGTCACCTGCGTACACATTCTGGTAAGTTACTGAAAATGATCTGAGAGCACTGTGAACCAGCACACCAGTAATAATTAATAATTGGCTGTGTAGAAAAGAACTCTATTCTGTTTTTATGAGTCTTGTTCAACTTAGGCTTGGTAGCCAGTGCTGCTGAGATAGGTTCATAGGTTCATAGGTAAGTACTAGGCTATATGCCCATGATGCATGTTTTCATGTCTCACAAAAATGATAGATTTTTTTTGTGGAGGGGAAAAGCAGAAATTCAAAGTAATTTTCATCTTGTCTGTGATGATGTGGGTCATGTGGTAGAAAGGATGACACAGACACAAAAACTGAGATTGTGAATTGCATTATGGTTCGCTAAGGTTTGTTTTTTTGCATAACAACTTTAAGATTTGATAAACAAACCTGTGTTCCTCAACAGAAACACCACAGACATCCATGTTTTCCTAAGACGATACAAGCACATACATACACATACGTACATAGATGGACACATTTGGGAGATATGTGGAATACTGATTCTCATTCAAAGTGTGGAACGGGGGCCTATATAACTGAAAACAAACAAGTATAAGAACTAAGGAACAATACTTCATTTAGCTGCCATTACTAAAACTGATTGCTATTGCATTTGACTGGCTAGCAGCATTTTTAAATTATTTTTATATTTTTAAATTATATTTCACAGGAAGAATTCCATTTACAACTGAAAACTTAGAATAACAATTACTTAAAATCTATGACAGTAGAATCGTGGCAACAAATATATTTGAAGGAAACCCATGTTGTTTTCGGCTTACATAATTCCAACAAAAGGCACTTCTTCAGGATTAAATGCATTATTTTTATTTACCTATGGGGCTCTTCACTGCTAAAGCATGTCTATCTTCAGTCATCTTTAATCTACAGCTTGATTGCTACCCTAATGTGGCAGAAAAATGTAAACAATTTCAGAAAATTCATAATGCTGCCCACTAAGAGCAGCGAGACAGGATGCCCTGACTCTAAAAATGTTGACGTTTTGTACTTAACGTAGGAGAAGCATCTGCTAAGAATCATCAGAAAATCAGGCTATTTATGACACTTTTAGAAACAAGTTAGGGGATTATGTATTAAACTTTTACAAGTATAACTGCTTTAGAGAAAATTCCTAACAGTATTATATTAAATAAGAAAAAAATTGTTGTAGCCAGATTCATTAATGCCTACACTAAATGTACACTAAGTGTATACCATTCCAAGCGAATAGATAATACAAGCATAACTCCCACCTTCTTCCTAATTTTAGTTTTCCTACTGATTTTGTTGCAACCTTAAATATTGAGAGGGATTCATAAAAGTTACCACAATGTGTAGACTATCAGCCAGATTCAATAAAGCCTACATGGTTAGTTTACACTGTGTCCACATTGTGTTGTGATGCGCACACGGTAGCATACCATTTTACATTCAGTAAGTGACTCTACACACTGTGTAGAGCTGTGCACAGCTGTACAAATAAGGTAAACACAGTGGCATGAAAATTACAGCATAAGCAGCCGAATTGCATGCTAATCAACCAATCCAAGATGGAGGGGAGCTATTCAACAAGCTATAAAGCAACAATGTAGTGCTGGTTTTCTCTGTGAATTTCAAAACCCATTGGAATACTGCCATGGAAAGGAGTCTACACATAAACAATGGTAGAGGCTGTTGTTGCTTTAATTCATGCGTATGTGCAACAGACTGAAGTCTGTGCTGCTGCTGCTGCTAATAGACCAAGGCCAAGAAAGAGAAGAGTTTTCAGACCCCAGTTAACTTATCACAACGTACATGATGTGGAAATTGTAGAGCATTACAGGGTAGATAGAAACACACTACAGGAACTCTGTAACCTCTGTCGTCCTCAACTCAGAGCCAGGGCAAGCCAAGGAGAACTCACCCCAGTGGAAGCAAAGGTATGTGTAGCACTTAGAATCTTAGCTACAGGTACCTTTCAGAGACCAACAGGGGACATGCTGGGGGTGTCACAGCCATCAGCATCCAGGATCCTCCACCAATCCCTGAATGCTATGCTCCAACATGCTAGGGACCACATATATTTTCCCCATACTCCTGAGGATAGGGCCAGAAATATGCAGTACTTCTACCCCATAGCACACTACCCTGAAGTACTGGGTGCCATAGATTGCACACATGTAGAAATTAAGGCACTGCCCGGGGAACAGGCAAGGGTCTACATTAATAGAAAGGGCTTTCACTCTATTAACTGCCAACCTGTGTGTAATGCCAAGGAAATCATCTTGAATGTGTGAGCTGGCAACCCTGGCAGTTACCACGATTCACATAGCTGGCACACCTCCCAAATGTATCAAATGTTCACTAGGGGGGATATCGCACAGAGTCATTTCCGAGGGGGATGCAGGTTATGCACTGGAAGCATGGCTGATGACACCCATCAGAAATGCACACATACCTGCTGAAAAATGCCATAATGAGGCACACGCTCAAACAAGAAATATCATGGAACGTATGTCTGGGCTACTGAAGTCACGGTTCCAGTGCCTAGATACACCTGGGGGAGAAATGCAGTACAATCCATGGACATGTACTGAAATATTTGCACTATGTGCCATGCTACACAACATCATCCTAAGAAAACAGCTTCAGCAGAATCAACAAGGGGAAGAGTCAGACCAGAACTAAAACTGTTGCAACTGCTAAGTGTTGAATCTGGAGTGTATCATGTAATAATATGAGTGACTGGCATATCCTTGCATTTTTTTACTAACTAGTGCAAACAATTAAAAGATGGGAGATTTGTACAGAAATGACCTTAACTTGTGACAGCAGAGACTTATTTGACTTATATGTGTCCATTATTAAGTAAGAGGCACCAGGCATCAAAGATTCACACAGTCATACCTCTCAAAAGTAATGATGGTCACTGCATGCCCTCAGTTTAGCACCACACATTTGTACTGGAAGATCATTAAAGACAGAAGTTAGAAAGTAATGATGCACATTGCAGTTTTAGACTCTACAACCCTCACTGGATCATTTACAATAAAGCTGGGAAATTTTGATGCTATCAACTATCTGACTTTCTAAGACCAATATAAGTCAAAGGTACAATTACCAGTTCAGCATCACATATGCAGATACACTAAGCATGAAGTCAGCTATGCACCCTGAGCATCAGACACAAAGCTTATGTATCTCTGCATCTAAAAGATACAAAACACGGATATGGCACAGTTATCATCACTTGCACAGGGAGTTGCGGAGGGGGGAGGGCAGGAAGCCTGGTGTGACACAAAAGGTTGGTGAGTGCATGTCAGTAAGAAAGAGAAACAGGCAGACATTTGGAGAAAGCAACAAATGGCCAATGAGACAAAATGAGTTTTAACTCACTCCAATGGTTCTCAGGAACTTTACACTGTATCTTCCAATGGGCATAGCCTAAGCCTTTTGACAGAATAAAATTATGTCCTCACATTTCAAACAAATGTTCATATCTCTGGAACCATAGGGATTATGACAGAAATATAAACTATAAACTCTTTAGCACAAACTATTTTTATAGTGATACTATTCATTAGGTTCTACGTCCTAAACCAAATTTTATAAGTCACAGTAAACACAGTAACAATTACATTTGTAATATTTTGTAAACAACTTACAATATCTCAGCAACCACTCAAGTTACACACATACTGTCAGCAACATTTTATTCATCTAGCTGAGAGGCTTTCATACAAGGCTATGGAGTTCTGTCTGTGTTACTTGTTGTTGAGATATTTATAAAAATGTGAAAATTATATCTATAATAATAATTAATATCAAAAACAGTTGATATCTACTTATTTTTACTAGACAAAGGTCAAATACTAATGCAGTCAACTTTGCCATTGCGTAAGCTTTAAGAAGAAATCTTTTAAAACCTTGTACATAGCATGTTTTTGAATTATTGATGAAAATACGAACAAGATTTAGCCAGGTTCCTGACTCTATTAATATGTCAGGGGCATATGAGACAATATAGGCATATAACTGGGGTAGTTTATTGTAGACGCTCCCAAGATTTAAGTTCATAAGAAGGAGACTATCACCCTGGTTGAGTGGAAGAGGAGTACTAGGGGTAGGTGTGGTGGAGCTTATACCTTGGTAATACACCCCAAAAATACACCTTTGTGTTGCAGCACTGCATTTACCCCAGCAACAAGCTCTACCATTACAGCAGAGACCTACTGTTACTTTAGACCAGCAACAAATGAAGATACTAGATGTGAAGATCCCATGAAAGCTTATTTCTGCTGTTTATGGTCAGCTGCATCTCCCTTTGTCTGGTGTGTGATGCTGTTGGCATGTTGATAAACAAAATACTAACACTGTTGTGTACAATCTGGTATACAGTGTTAAAATGGAGATCAGCTCTCACTGCCCTGCACCAGGGATGTTCCTGTCAGCAACATTCAGCACTTCTGCATTTAGTTACCATAACCACGAGTTCCACAGGTCACCTGCCACCCACATGTACACCAAACTCAGCTGTGACCATCTTCATAGTAATGTAATCAACAAAGTAAGCAGAAAATACAGCAAAGATGTATCTGTCAAGGCCCACATCCATCACAAGAAGGTGACTACACAGCTGTATGTCGGACAATGTTGAAATAGCTGTAACAAATATGCACCTGCCACTTGCTGTGATAGGAGATATGTACTACATACGAAAAACAGGCACATGTCAAAGCAGCAGAGTGTTCATCAGAAATGCTACTGTTTAAATGATGGACAAAGACAAAGGCTGTGCAGTGCCACTATAGAAGCGAATAGTAAAAGTGACCCTTGGCTTTGCACATGTTCACACCACCAGTATAGACAAATAGCCTGCTAAGAGACATGGGACATATTTTGCAGCAAGCAACGTGTTTTGTATGACAACCTACACACCTATACAATCTCTGCCACATACACATCCATGTGTCATATTGCACCATCTGTCTTACCCTGTATCCATTGTTGACCACCTCTAGAACAACGTTAATTAGCAGCTGCTCCTCAGGAATCAAGAAAAGTTCCCTAATGATCTGACCATACCACACTCCTACAAGTGAATATCATGGGCTTTTTCTCTTGGCTCTGTGTCACTAACCCTCTTGTGAAACTCTTGCTGTCATTCTGCTGTTTTATTTATTTTATTTTGCAATTGTTAACTGAGTGAGTTGAGATCCAAGAAACCATTTCAGCCATGATCTGAGTTGAGGAGGTAAGAAATAAAATGAGTAGACAGAAATCCAATACACATAATATACAACAAACAGGTACAACAAAAATACACTGCTGGTACTTCACAAGCAAAGACATCATGTTTTAAGTACAGCATGCCTTTAAAGGACAGTGTCCAGTATGAATAAAGAAATATTGTATTTGGTCAGCTAACTAAAATTTACAGACGTTACTTTTGTATATAATGTCTCAGTGCTTCAGCAGTAAATTGATACATAGAAGATGTGCTTGGAGTAAATGTGCCAAGGTGGGATCAGTCTCAATCCTTTTTCCAGTTACTTTTTTTACTTTCTTCAGTGGGATGCTTTTTGATCTGCTTTTTAAAGCACTTAAGGTCATGTACTGACCTAATGTGTTTGGGTAGTACATTTCAGCTTACTGGCGCAGTTTTGAACTGATGTAAGTTTGAATGGGAGTCTAACTAACTTCAAAGTTTCACTTTATCGATGTGAAAGGCTTTGTTCTCTAATGCATAGTAGTTATTTTAATGGTGGACTGTAGCTTTCAAACAATACTTTTAAAATGAGTGCAGCTATCAAGAAGGTGGCTCAGGAGGCTACAGGTAAGCTGCCTGTATTTGTGTAATGTGGTACAGTGGTGCTCTCTGGTGCTGGCTATGTGTATGAATCATTATCTTTTTGTTTTCAGTAGCTTGAACCATGGAGATGTTTTGAGCCAAGTGTGAAGTAATGACAGGGAGAACATATTGCCATCTAGGGATGCAGTATATTAACTGCAATAGCACATCTAGATATGGGCGAGAGTAAAGCTGACATTTTATGGGAGAGTTTTTCGATGCCAACAGCAGCAATGACATCTGCAACAACTCTGGTCCACTCTCTAACATGTTATCCCTGTTGGTCCAAAAACAATAACTTAACATTTATGTGCTATACCATTGTGATCTGTAGTGAGAGTAGGGACCAGGTTGAGGGGACCCTGGAGAGGTGGAGATATGCTTTAGAGAGGAGAGGAATGAAGGTCAGCAGGGCTAAAACAGAATATATGTGTGTAAATGAGAGGGAGGGTAGAGGAATGATGAAGATGCAGGGAGTAGAGTTGGTAAAGGTGGATGAGTTTAAGTACTTGGGATCAACAGTTCAGAGTAATGGTGAGTGTGGAAAAGAGGTGAAGAAGAGAGTGCAGGTAGGGTGGAATGGGTTGAGAAGAGTGTCAGGAGTGATTTGTTACAGACGGGTACCAGTAAGAGTGAAAGGGACGGTCTACAAGAGGGTAGTGAGACCAGCTATGTTATAGGGGTTGGAGATGGTGGCATTGACATAAAGGCAGGAGTCAGAGCTGGATGTGGCAGAGTTAAAGATGTTAAGATTTGCACTGGGTGTGATTAGGATGGATAGGGTTAGGAATCAGTATATTAGAGGGTCAGCTCAGGTTGGACAGTTTGGAGGACAAAGCAAGAGAGGTGAGATTGCGTTGGTTTGGACATGTGCTGAGGAGGGATGCTGGGTATATTGGGAAAAGGATGCTAAGAATGGAGCTGCCAGGTAAGAGGAAAAGAGGAAGGCATAAGATACGGTTTATGGATGTGATGAGAGAGGACATGCAGGCAGCTGGTGTGAAAGAGCAAGATGCAGAGGACAGGAAGAAATGGAAACAGATGATCCGCTGTGGTGATTCCTAATGGGAACAGCTGAAAGAAGATGATGATGATGACCATTTCCTCACTGTATGTGAAAGAGGAATTACCTTCAGATGCATAAAGAACCAAGACACTACAACACATCAATCTAATCACACAGTGCAGTAGAAATACTGCATAATGGGTTAAGAATGAGGTGTAAATAGTGTAGACATGCAAAATGATGCATGCCATTTCTAAAATCTGTGAATTTATGTATTTATTTATTTATTGACATTTGTTAACCAGGTTAGTCCAGCTGGGGTTAGACACCCATATTCAGTGGAGACCCGAGGAGAAAAGCTCCAGTTAGAGAATGCAACATAAATTAAGTTACATTCAGTGTACGTTTTACAGAGGAAAAAAACAATTTACAGTTGATTACATTCATTTAACATTTTGCAGAAAGAAAGATTCCCATTTAGTCTAAGATTCCCATTTAGTCTATAGTATGAGAAAGTTGTGCAGTAATGGTAAAACAAGGTCCAGGTACATCTAGAGATCTGCTAGCCATATGTAGAGAATAAAGCCAAAAGATAAATCTGCTAGCCATGTCTAAAGAATAAAGCCAAAAGAGGGGTAAGATATATACATAACAGGAAGAGCAGAGAAGAAGTAAGAGTAGGATAGTATACCAGCATGAGGCCTAGTATATGTAAAAATATTTAGAGATGAATAATACCATGTGATTAAAATGTGTATTTGCTTTATACTTGAGAGATTTGGTAGGCTGTTTTTAGCAGTCTAGGTAGTATGGGCGGGAGTTAAGAACTTTGAAAGTGGGGGTTAGGAGAGGTTAAGGCAGGGACACGTTTTGGAGTTGAGCAGATGTTGTTTAAGTTCCTTTTTAAAGTGAGATGGGTGTATAATGGCATGTAGGTCTAAGGGTAGTTTGTTCCAGGACTGGGCAACTGAGCATTTGTATAGTAATTTGCCCACATTTTTCTTTGGTGGATGGACTGCTAGTAGCTGCATGTTTGAGGTGCACAGGGACCGAGATGGGGAGTAGGTGGATACAAGGTTAGAGAGAGCTGGACAGGAAGATAGTTTATATAGTATAGAGTGTACAATTTGGAATTGTGATGTCAACAGTAGCTGTGGGAATTCAAGCCATTGCAGGGAGTCTAGGGCAAGGCAGTGATGTGAGGTGTAGTGAGAGTTGGTAATGAATATAGCAATTTTATGATATTTTTGTTGTAGTTTACTCAAGGTAGTGTGCTGGATAAAGGTTAGAACTGGAGCAGCATAGAGAAGTGAGGGTAGGAGGAATGCCTGAGCTAAGGTGAGTCTAGCATTTGGAGTTAGAAACTTTTTATTACAATACAGCAAATCTAGTTTCTGGTTTGTTTGTTTTTTTACGTTGGAGAAGGTGCAGGTTAAATTTGAGATCATCATCTATTATGACACCTAAGAGTTTAGTTTGAGATTCAGGCCGAATGATTGTGTTATTGGAGGAAGTGATAGTAAAAGTGGATTTATAGTGGGAAAGAGAGAGGGGGGGAGAAAAAGCAAGAGCTTAGTCTTTTTGGGGTTGAGGATGAGTTGATTATCTGACAACCATTTTTCAGTGGTAAGAAATGTGTGTTGAGTGAGGCAAAGTAGTTCTGAGATGTTGTTAAGGATGGGGATGAGTGTTGAGTCATCTGCATATTGGATGAGGGAAGAGTTTGTGCAAGATGTGTAGAGCTCATTTGTGAAAACAAATAGTAGGGGACGCAAGATGGAGCCCTGAAGGACTCTAGTAGGGACTGAAATATAAGTAGACTAGGAAGATAGCCATCTGACAGATTGTTGTCTACAAGAGAGGTAGCTGCAGTGCCAGGTAAGGTAGGTAGCAGATAGATTAAGGTTTGCAAGCTTGGTTAGGAGGATAGAGTGAGATACTGTGTCACCTGTTTTTGTGTTGATTAACTGTTTTGCACTTTTAAAAAAAGTTATTTGTTGCTTAATTTTACCTGTAGGCTAACACACTCAAGTGCGCTAGCCGTTTAAAAGCAATTATAGCATTTACTGTCTGTTTTTCCTCTGTTTTCTGCAAAAAAAAAAAAGAAAAAAAAAATCTTGTTTTCCCACCTTATTGAACTAGAATAGTCCAGTCTTCAGAGTTTGCTGATCTCTGGGCTTTGTCTTGGTTCCTGTGCTATTCCATATCCTTATTTGGATAAAGGGAAACTTCTTTGTTCACCAGTGGGAGTGGGGAGCACTGAGCAGCCTATTTGTCCCTAGAGGAGTGGTTCCAGCCAGAACCTTGAAGTCTATTGGCCATTTTGGGTCAATTCCTAGCTCTTATCAACCCCTTGCTATAAAGCCTGCTTTAGCGCGCTTTTGCGTGATTTAGCGAGTAGTTGCCCATAGAGCACCATCGAGCAGCGCCGGTTAAACAAGGTTAAACTATTTCTGGCTCCGTAAAGTCTGCTCTTCAATTTTTCCCTTAGAACCTCTCTACTTGCAATCTAAACAGTCTATTCTCTATCTCAAAAGCTCAGCACTTGCTCCTAAAGCATTTTTATATAGGTAAAGTACTTGTATACTAAACAAAGTACTACATTAGCCTAGAATCCCCTTGAGTACCCATTTCCGTATAGGTCCCTTCTGACTCAGTTACACAGCAAACTTTTTCACTTTTTCTAGCATGTCGAAGGGTCAGTTGCTAGCGTCCTCTCTTGTTCAGCTGGTGAATCTGGGCATCTTGAGGCAATGTTACAATTGCCTCATGTACACAGACAACCCACTCCTTCTCCCACAAAACACAAATACATGTGAGAGATGCAACTATATAGCCAAACTGGAGGCTGAGCTCTCTCAACTCAGGACTGGCAAGACCAGACAGGAGGAGAAGGAAACCACGCACACCACAAACCCAGTTTCACATAGAACTATCACAACTGCAAAACAAACACATAAACACACAAAGACATACTCGGAGGCACTGATCAAAAATCTACCAAAACTACAGAGGCCTCCAAAGCAGACACCCAAGCAACTGCCACCTCAAGACATAAGACATGCAACACATAGTTCTCAAAGTCAGTGTGCTAAACAGTCATAGCCCTTAAGGCCAAACACAATGCCAGACACACTTGTTATAGGTGACTCCATAGTCAGACACACTGACGTCCCACTCACCAGACTGAACAAGGAAAAGATCACAGTAAGCTGCCTGTCAGGCGCTAGAATCCGCCACATAACACAAGCACTCAGGTCACTCCACAGCAAGTACAAGTATGACTCAGTCATTGTCCATGCCGGTGTGAACGACCTGAGACGCACCTCCCTGGACTACATGAAAAGAGACATAGAGGAGCTCTCAGATTATGTAGCCCAGGCCGGTATGACCCTGACCCTGAGCAGTATCCTACCCTCACCAAGAATGATGCCACAATACAGAGACAAAATGATCAGCTTTAATAATTGGCTTAATTACTGGTGTCATTCTAAGGGGATCCAATGTCTGTCTGCCTGGGATGACATGCTTGACAAGCCACGCTGCTTCGCAAGGGACGGCTTGCACCTGTCACCCTGGGCTTCGGATATTGGCAAAGGCTCTTGCCAACCCCATAGTGCCTTTTTAGGCAAGGCTCAAATGATAAACCTACCGCCCTAGAAAACAAAAATGGAGAAAAACTAAGGGTAATACTGCTCAATGCCAGAAGTCTAAACCTCAAGATGCACGCCCTCGAAGCCCTCCTCAGTATGGAGAACATCGATGTCTGTGCTGTGACTGAAACCTGGTTCAAGGCTCCTGAGAGCACCCCAGCACTATCAGGTTATACCTCATATCATGCGTTCCGGCCCCAAAATCCGGACCGAACCACAAAAGGAGGGGAAGTATCCATATTCATAAAGGATACCCACACCTCCAGGTTAGTGGCAATGCACGAAGCATCGGAGACCATCCAGGTGCAATTAACCATAGGTAAAACTGCTCTACAGTTTGTAACATGCTACAGACCACCTTCTCAAACTCAGGAAACCCACACAGCCTTCCTGAAGACACTGGAGAGTATGAATGTCTCTCCAAACACCATCATATTGGGTGACTTCAACTACCCAAACATAGACTGGGAACATTACTCAAGCCCCAACACCCTAGCCCAAAGGTTCCTTGAGTTCATAAACTCAAATGCTATGGAACAACTAGTCACCATTCCCACAAGAGGAGAAAATATACTAGACCTGATCATCACAAACATGGGGACAAAATGCTCCACACTGGAAGTATATCCCTCATTGGTGAGATCAGACCATAAATTAATCTCACTGGAGATCCAAATTCCGCCCCCACCCCCAGCAAAAAAGACCACAGTGAAGAACTTCTCAAAAGCAAACTTCACACTTCTTAAGACTGGAGTGGTATCCTTCAAGGCCCCCGAGCCAGTGGAAACCACAACCCACGCTGCTGAAACCCTTACAAATGCCTTCTACGAGCACCTCCAGGAATGTATGGATCAAGCAATCCCTAATAAAATCAAGACCCTTTCCACCAAAGGCAGGCGCCCGGTCTGGTGGACTCCAGCCATAAACAAACTCTACAACAAGAGGAGAAAGCTATTACATGACAGAGCAAAATCCCTAAATGGGAAGGCATCTCTGATCAATACTAGCAAAAACTACGATCACTCATAAAATCATCCAAGGCCAACTTTGAGAGAAAAATCGCTAATGACACAAAAGACAATCATAAAGCCTTCTTTAGCTATGTTAGAAACCTGGGTGGAAACTCCCAGATATGCTCAGAATTAGTCCAAAATGATAAAAAAATCACTGAACCCACAGACATTGCCAACATACTGGCAGACAGGTTCAGTGCAAATTTCTCCCTCCCTCCCCCAAAAGGAGAAATATCTATCCCACCAGAGTCTAGCCTCCCAAACATCTCAGATGCCCAGGTGAGAGCTGCTCTCTCTAAAGCAAAAAACACAACATCAATGGGACCGGACGGTGTCCCCGGCTGTGTGCTACATGAACTCAATGAGGAACTAAACCCACACATAAGGCTGCTGTTTAATCTTAGCCTTACTACAGGATACGTGCCCAAAGAATGGTGTACGGCAACTGTGGTCCCACTCCACAAAGGCGGTGCTTCTACGGACCCTGGAAATTACCACCCCATAAGCTTGACGAGCCTTGTCTGCAAAGCTATGGAGAGGATCATAATGGAACTCATAAATAAAGACATTGGGGACCTACAGACACTGGATCCTACCCAATTTGGCTTTGTCAAGGGCAGATCCTGCCTCTTGAACTTGGTCGACTTTTTCGAAACAGTCACTAAGGCCATTGATGAGGGTAAGGCAGTTCACACAGCCTACCTTGACCTAGCAAAAGTGTTCGACACAATACCCCACTCGGGCATCATAGAAAAGCTCACCAGCTTAGATGTAAACCCATATGTCACAAGATGGGTTGCAAACTGGCTCAAGGACAGAACACACAGGGTTAGAGTTGCTGGTGCCATGTCAGACTCTAAGCCGGTCATGAGCGGTGTCCCACAGGGCTCAGTCCTGGGCCCCCTCTTGTTTGGCATTTATTTTTCTGAAGTGCAGGCAAACATAGGGGGATTGTGGCTGACAAAATTTGCAGATGACTGCATACTGGGCACCATAATTGACATTCCATCAGACACAGACATCCTCCAGAAAGGTCTCATAGAAATGGATAACTGGTGCCAGAGCCATGGCCTTAAGCTAAATGCCAAAAAATGTATAGTCATACCCTTTGGGAAAAACAAGGTAACCCCTAATTACCACATAGGTGGTAATCCATTAAACACGGAAGAAGTTATCAGGGACCTGGGGACCCAAGTTGACAGTAACCTCTCTTTTGACACTCACATTGCCAAAGTGGTTAGGAAGACCTTCTACATTGCCCACCTGATCATGAAGGGATTCACATCCAGATCAGGAGAGGTCATTGTACCCCTGTACTATTCACTTATCAGACCAATGATTGAGTACAATGCCCCATTCGAATGTACCTTACCCGACACCTGCAGCAGTTGGAAAGACCCCAAAAGTTCCTCACCAAAAGGATAAAGGGGCTCAAACATATGTCATATGATGCCCGACTGAAGAAACTCCAGCTCTATTCAGTCACATACCGTCTGCTCAGAGGTGATCTGTGCCTGACATACAAGGCCATGTCCAACCCGGAATTAATGGACATGCTCCACCTCAAAAATCCAAATCCACCAGAGCCACGAGAGCAAGAGACTTAAACCTCAACACGGATATAAATAGGACGTGCTGGAGGGACAGATTCATCACCCAGAGACTCCCTACACTATGGAACAGAATCCCAGTCCATGTGAGGCAGAGCCCCTCACTGACCCTGTTCAAGAGAAATCTTGACGAGTGGATGGGAGATCATAGGTTTACCCCGGGAATCATCTCTGTATCACTGCTGGACAGAGGCACAGCAAACTAATGGGTATAGTATTCTCATCCTAAGGGGTGGTGAAAGCCACACACACTCTGGCTAGGCTTTTAAATGCTCTAGGGCAGATAGCCTAGTATGAACCTATGAACCTATGAACCTATAAAGGCTTTGGAAAGGTCAAGGAAGAGACAGGATATGAGTAGATTGTTGTCACGAGCCTCTGCTATGGTGTGTGTGTGTGAAAGATAAAAGGGCAGTAGATGTACTATGCTTGGGGCAGAAACCATGTTGTGTGGGAGTGAGAGGGTTTTGCTGGAGAAGGTATGTCAGGAGTTGTAAGTGAATACATTTTCCTAGTATCTTAGAGAGGGGTGATAGGATTGCAATAGGACAATAGTTAGATGGGTCAGTATAATTACCACCTTTGTGGAGGGGGATAGTGAAGAAAGATTTCCATATTTATGGAATTGTAGCTTCCTGGATGGATCTATTAATGAAAACTGATACAGGATAGGCTATAGTCAGCAGCAAGTTTGAGGAAAGATGGGGGGAGATTATCAGAGGAGGGTGAGCAGGGTTTAAGTTTCAAAAGAAGTGATTTAATGTAAGAGGTTGAGACAGGTTGAAAGGAGAAGAGATTTTTATTTAGATGGTCAGGTGGGGCTGGTAGAGTAATTGTGTTTGGATTTTTGTGAGTGAGGTTCTGGACTTTTTTGATAAAGTGCTTGTTAAGGAGAGTAGCAGTTTCTTGTGGTGATTTGTTTGGGTAAGGAGAGGGATTTGAAGGGCAACCAGGTGAGAGGATTTTGTTGAGAGTAGCCCAGAATTTACGGGGTTGGATTTGTTGTCTAGTTGAGCAGAGCTATAGTAGGACTTTTTGTCCTTATTAGTTTGTTTCTTGACTAGATTCCTCAATTCTCTATATTTTTGAAATAGGGAAGGTTCCTTTGTTTGATGCCAGGCTTTCCAAGTGCTGTCTATTTTATGCATTTGGGATCTAGTATCTTTAGAGAGCCAGAGAGTATAATTTGATTTGATTCTAATTTTCCTGGAGGGAGCAAGGGAGTTAATGGTGCGTAGGAAAATGTTGTTGAATTTGTTGATTGCGTCATTGAGTGGGAGAAGTCTAAGGATGGACCAGTCAAAGCTAGACAGTATGGAGTTGAACAGGAAGGTATTAAAGTTAGATAGTTTATGACAATCCCTGTAGTGGTGTGCCTTGTGTAAGTGGGAAGAGTGCCTGAGGATGTAAGTGGGGAGATGGTCACTTAGAGAGCCAGGTAAGGTTGTGAAGTTTTGGTAGAGGAAGGGGGAGTTAGTTAGAATTCAGTCAATGGTTGAGCTGGAGGATAAACTTCTAGAGAAGCGGGTGGGGGATGTTATCAATTGATGGAAGCCATGGAGGTTGATACTGAGCTGGGGTGAGTCCGCTGTAAGTTTGGACCAGTCAATATTGACATCCCCTAGAATTAGGGATTTGTACTGTATATTATGGGTAAACCAGGATAGGATGTTTTCTAGGATAGGTATATTGTTTCCTGGAGGGATGTAGATGGCAGCAATAGCAAATTTCTTGTGTGGGTTAAGATGGCAGTTTAGGATGATAAGTTCAGCTGGGTGGAAGTCAGGGATAGGGATGGTGACAGGTGAGAGATTTAGGCCATCTTTGTAGAAGATGGCTACTCCACCTCCCTTCTTTGGGCTTCTGTCAAGGCGGTATATGTTATAGCTGGGTGGGAGTATTTCTTTATTAGTGATAGGAGGTTTGAGCCATGTTTCAGATAAAGAAAGAATGGAAAGAATGCACAGGGTAGTTTGAGCTATCCAGGAGTAAAGTTCAGTAATTTTGTTGGTTAGGCTTTGTATATTAATGGAGTAGATAGTTAGATGCTTCAGTAAGGGTGTGTTTGTGCTATGGGGATGGGTTAGGTTGTGAGAGTGAGATGATGAGAAGGTAGAGGGAGAATTTAGTGAAGTGAGATTGAGGGGAGAGGGAGAGGGGCCTGGATTTGGGTGGATGTCACCAAAACATAGTAGATTAATAATGTGACATGAGTGAAGGTAACAGGAGATTGTAGAATTTAGTTTTGTATATGGGGGAGTATGAAGGGGTATGAAATATAGTTTATGGAGACAGGAGGGATAGAAGTTAAAAAGAAATGGTGAGATAATAATGCAACTGTCAGATTGTATATTTATATAGGAACAGGAAGTTTGGGGAACAGGTGTGAGGGTGGGGAAGGTAGGAGTGATAAGAGATAATAGCAGAGAGGAATAGGCATGTAGTAGTGGTAAAGAGAAGGAGTTGCATTGTTATTTTGATTTGTTATAAATGTGTGTAGGTAAGTAATAGACTAGAGTGTAGCTAAGAAGGTAATGTATGCAGCTGGTGTTGTTAGCTAGGGTTAGCGGGTGTGGTTTATATAGATTTTGCTGTAGAGGGGAGGGATTAAATTAACAGGCATGAAGTGGAAGGTGAGTGGCTGGGCTGTGAGGAAGGGGAGGTATAGTCAAGTATGAATGCAATTGATGTGGGGGTGGGAATGGGGGTAGGGTAGGGGAGTGAAGAGAGCCTGAGCGTAGTGAGGGCAAATGGAGCAAGGCAGCACCCATGAAGAAGATCCCAAGAAACAATCAGAAAATCAGGTAAGTATGGTAGACTAGAGAGCAGGAGAAGGAAGGAGGGAAGAGTATTTCATCAAGAAAGGACTAGACTGAGTGGCTCTGTAAAGATTAGAAGTCAGTAGATTAGGAGTACAGAAAAAGCAGGAGATAGGCAGGGAAGATAGAGGAGTGCAGTTTGCAGTAGCAAAGACTATAGAAATAGGGTAAGCAGTGAGCGGAAGTCAGAGAGGTTGCAGCAAGCAGGTTAGCTAGATGGCAGATAGCAGAGTGGGGAGCAGGTTAGCATGAAGAGAAACAGGGAAAGGCCTGGGCATGTGCAAGGTTTTGGCCACCACAGGAGCAGCAGTACAGGTAACATATAGTGCAGCAATTAACAGTTTAGGCTGGACATACTTAGAATACACTTTTGATGTACAGGTAGACACCACAGGGGAATCTTGACCTCAAAAGGTTCCAGGCAGGGTCAATCAGTGGGCTTGGAAGCTGAAGTAGTTTAGCTAACTTAGAATACACTCTTGATGTACAGAAAGACACCACAAGTGAATCTTGACCTCAGGAGTTTCCAGGCAGGGTTGATCAGTGGGCTTGGAAGCTGAAGCAGTTTATCTAACTTAGAATACACTCTTGATGTACAGGTAGACACCACAGGGGGATCTTGACCTCAAGAGGTTCCAGGCAGGGTTGATCATTGGGCTTGGAAGCTGAAGCAGTTTAGCTAACTTAGAATGCACTCTTGATGTACAGGAAGACAACACAGGGAAATCTTGACCTCAGGAGGTTCCAGGCAGGGTCGATCAGTGCCTGGAAGAAGTCATGTATCAGCATCTGTAATTCTCAGGCATATCCTGAATGGTACCAAATGGTGTACATTGACTACCATGTTAGTTCAATAATATATAGCTGACAAGCCCACATTCATAAGAGAAATATCATGAAAGACATATCTAACACTGAAAATCTTACACTTTCACTGCTCATAAAAGTGTTGCATTTTTTTCTTAATGATTGTCAGATCATTCAGTTTTCTCAGAAATAGTGGTAGTCCACAAATGTCATAACTCAGAAAAATTCTGATTTTAGTTTATGGCAGCTCCAGCTGACACACACCATATATCCTTAATTTCAACTATTGTGCTGAAGTTCATAGCATATAGTGCCTAAAATTCATCATTGTGCAGGATCTGATTATTTATTTATTTATTGATACAATTTGTTGACTGGGATGGAGCAGTAATCCCATTGGACTAATTTCAGTCTCAGCCCAGAATGTGAATGCACATCTAGAGGGGAAAAAAGTTTATACAATTAAGGAGCACACTAAAAACAAAGTTATTGTTAAAATACAACAAAAATTATTCAAGACTTAGTTAGTAGAAACCACTATGTGCATTACTTACATCAGTTGGAGTAGGTATCTATTAGGAGTTAGAGAAGAGATGCAATAGTAAACATAATAGGCAGTATGTGTCAGAGATTAGGGGGACTAGGTTATGTGATCCCAAGCAGAGCATTTACAAGCAGCTTGTGCTGAGAAATGTTCTTTAAGTTGTGCCCAAAAGTAGGAGCAGTTAGAGTAGCCTTTACAATTTGAGGGAGGATGATCCCTCCAGAGCTTGGGTCCAATAGTTGAAAGGGAGTGGTTAGAGCATTGCAGTCTGGTTTTAGGTGCTTGCAAGGGAGGCCCTAAATGGCAATGAAATCTAAAGTTATACAATGGAGGCTGCCTAAGTAAGCTAGAGGAAAGAAAAGGGTTAAGAGTTTTCTTTCAGGATCCAGAAAAGTCAGGAGCGAAAGAGATTAGCTTGTTGATGAACCAGCAGCCATTTTGCTTTGGCTAGTGTAAGACTGTGGTATTCATACTTTGGGGAAAGGGTACTGAAGAGGCAGATGGACTTGGAGAATTGTATGGATGATGGTAGAGTTTCTTTTGGAGACAGATGCTGCAAAAGGTAGGCAGTACTCAGATTGGGCTAGAAATATCATTTTTCCAATATAATTTCTTGTTGGAACAGAGAGGAAAAAGGAGATTTGTTTTGGTCTAGAAGAGTAGGGAATTTATCTTTTTCCAACTGTTTTTTGAGTGGATGGTAGAAGTTAAGTGAGGGATCAAGCCAGATGCCAAGGTATCTGAAGGTGTTAACCTGCTCAATGGCATTGTTAAGGTGGTTAAGAATAAGAAGTGAGTTGGGGTTCTTTTGTCTTTTAGTGGAGGTTCCAATGAGCATAAATTAGTTTTTGTGGAGTATAGTAATTATTTTTTGCTATTGAGCTAGTTAATGAGGGAGAGGAAATCTTTTTTGAAGATCATGTTGAATTGAATAGGTTGTCTGAATGGAGCAGATGGTAACCATGGCATCAGTGTGTAGTAAGATTGGAAGCTGGGGAAGGTCGATTGTAAGCTTATTTATAAAAATGGTGGCAAAAGAAAGGGGCCAGTATGTAGCCTTGTGGGACTCCTTTAAGTAAGGGAGTGGTGCCTGATGTACTTTTATTAAAATTTACTGAGAAATGTCAGTAGTATAGGCATTTTGGAACCAAGGAATAGAGTTAGGGCTAATCCCAATGTCAGTGAGGTGGTTAAATAGTTTGACCCACGTGGCCAACTTCAGTCTTTCTCCTCTTTTTTCTTATAATAATGTTCTTCAATCCTTCAAAGTTCAATGTTGATTTCTTACTTTTAGCCTGTCCCTTGAATCTATTGCTTTATCTTCTTTCTGGGAAAAATAGTGTAATTTTCTGTAGACTGAATGTTTTGTAATTGAGCAATGTTCTCATTCCTTGTAATCTCTGTGTTATGTAGTAATGCAGTGCCCTTTATAGTATATATATTCTCTTTGCATTATATACATCAACCAGGTTCTTTTTCCTCCTAGTTATTTGCTATGAGCTTCTCTCTTTCCTTTTTTTATTTTCTTTACATGTTCTGAATCATCGGATTGCTGAATACATGTATCCTGTATTCCGACATTTTCATCTATAGTATGTTTAATGGGGATTCAGTGATCTTTAATGGCAGTGGACACTTCCTTTCTAAACATGTATTCTATTGTACTTTCCCTAATATTTATCTCATCAGCTCTGTCATTGATATATGTAACAACAGTTTTCTAGGCTGTGCCAACTGCACAAGAGCAATCATCTTCAGTAAGTCGATATTTACTATTAATAATCGTAAGCAAATTATCCAACTTATGGCATGAGGAATAGAAGTCTCCAGTGTTAACAGGTGTTACCTTTATATATACATAGCATTTAGTTTACTGGGCAACATGCCTGTGCTTTAGCAATTCATTAACGGCATATTCATTTAAGAATTCATTCTCTGCTACAAATGATTAAAGAAGTTTAAAAGAAAAGAAAAACCAAAATCAATGACCACAGAATTCAAAAAAATTAAGACTATTAATAATTTAAGTCCAGTTGTATGTGTAAATCACACAAACATGCAAACGAATATTAAATTATGGTTGTGCCAGTCACACTAAAATGCTGAATGAACTATAAATTGCACACAGTAGCTTCTCTGCACTGTTGCCTGCAGTTACACCTTGTTATAACCATAAAGATCACAGGTAAAAAATAAAATATAAATCAAAATAGATTTTCTCTTACCAAGTAGTTGTACAATAAATAAAAAAACAACACTAGATGTTTTATGCTAAGGTCTGGAGTGTCCTGTCTACAATCTGTGTGAATTCATAGCTGACTAGGCCCTTTGGACTGGCTAGAGTTTGCCAGTTTACAGTCTCACCCTTTCTCCCTACTAACAGTGAAAATCAGAGGTAAAAAATAAAATATAAATCAAAATATGTCTAACCAATTAGTTGCACACTAACTTACAAACCAATACTGGATGGTTTCAGATAAGTCCTCTCTTTAAAGATGTAAATAAAGGAAAATACTACAACCAATTATACTAAGTTTTGGAGAGGGTTTAGCTGAACCAACGTATCTGATTGGTAAGTGATGATAAAGGAAGGAAAATAATCTTCTGGTCTAAGACTAAGAATAGCTGGGGCTTGGAAAGACATGATTGGTTGATTTGTGAAGTCATAGTATCAAGGGCTGGCACATTTTCCTGAGGGATGGAAAAACAGAGTTCATTACCATTTAGTACAGAGACCTGATGCTCCTCTTTTGTATGATGACTTCAAGTGAAAAATATAGAATATGAATATGGAAAGTCCCAAGATGGACCACTGTGAAATCCTGCTATACAGAGAGTGGATCCAACAAGAGTTATTATCTAAGATTGCACTTTGTGTGTGCCTGAAAGGTAATAGACAAAGTAGTCAAGAACTGTGTGCAAAAGACCACATTGAAATCCTGGCTGTGTGACATAGAGGGATAAAACCCTCACTACAGCCCAGTTTGAGTAGCTCAGGCACTTGAATAGTCATTGCTGGGTATGGGAGTGAGTAGCTGTAGCCAGCTCACTAATTCCATGGGAGGGACAGGTGGAGTTTAATAAGCTGTTGCTCCAAGCAGGCTGAGGCTTGTGGTTGGCCTTTGAATGGAATGACATCAGCTGAATAGCACAAGCTGGGGACAGTGACTCTTAGGCTGTGTGTGTGGAAGCATACATGCATCAGGGAGAGGATAGTTGATATTCCATGGTGACAAAGCACTGACATCACCACCAAGGGGAGGGTTTAGGGATTAATCAAAATACCCAGCTTTCCAAATTAACAAGGGCTTAACTGCAGATCACCAGTAATGTAAGAATCTGTGACCGATTCAGTGGAACTTAAGGCTGCAAAGGGGGGGGGGGGGTAATGGTGATATTAGATCTCCTTTGTGATCCCTGGACTTTCTACTCAGAAATGTCTGTGGGGGTGATATCAGTGAGCCATTTCAATGGAAATTAGGCTGTACTGGAAGTTGATGGGTTTTGCACTTTGTGGCAAAAAGCACCCCATGGCTATCTGGATAGCAGCCTCCTCCAGGCAGCTCTCACATTGAGAACAAGTGAAATTCCTAGGTAGCCCATTAGATACTGCATACAGAGTTACAAACCTAACTTGCCTGACCTTACCTGCAAAATACAAAGCGACAGTCTCACATTTCATGATAGTAAAAACTGTATCATTTGTTGAACATGATATATTGCACAGCTTGTTCATGACTCAGAAAAGCATTCTTAAGACATTTTAAGGCTGCAGAATTCACACTGGACAGGAACACTGCCTTATTACTGACTTTTGATTGTTAAACTGAGCAGTGTTTACAAAAATGTAATCTTATTCTCAAGAAAGCCTGATTATTCCCACTAGTGTCACCTATGCCTCATGTGCATGAGACAGTGGAGCTCTTGCCCAACTCAAGGGTTATAAGTTGTATTTAGAATAGGACTTAGATGACATGAGACTGCTAGACCAAGAGTGATGTTCTAACAGCCAGGGCCTCCATTTTAAGATCATCAGCACTGCAATCTACAAAGAGTTGATCAAGTACAGATATATCACACCAATACTTGAGATCATACTTAACTGCCTTTACTGATCTACCTCAGGTTAGGTATCAAAACTACTGGAAGTATATGAAGTGGATCAGATGGTGATTTGATCAAGAAAGTGTTTCCATCACCATATATGAGATAATCACATCTAGTTGAAATAACAAGTCCAGTGGATGACCCATTTGGTATATAATGGAGTTAGTGACTGAAAAGAACAAATCCCTTCATAAACAAAGTAAGTTTTCTTGTAAAAGATACTAATTCTTCACCATCCCTTATGTCTGCATCAACTAGAATTAACTACTAAATGAATCCACATGGACTTACTGAGAAGGTCTGTAAACCCCTGTAGGAGAACCTTCAGGATTCTCATTTGACAGTTATGGTACTCCAGAATATTTTCAAAGGAAATGGTGCCACTGGGAGGAAAGGCCAGAAACAAAGGGAAACCAAAGTTAACATCTAGTTTTCTCTTCATTATAAATTTGAGGGGTCTGTATCCCCGATAAAAACATCAGAAACTATGTTGTTATTATTCACAGAGTTTACATTAGTCAACAGTGCAAATGAGAGGATTACAGTTTAGCATGAAATATTTTACAGACTCCCTAGATACTGCAGAGAGATAGGGAGGACCCCTGTCACTATGCAAATTCACACAAGGGTGGCAACAGGTCTTCATACTGTGACTGTTCCACACTGGGGTCACCTCCATGTTCAGTCTATAGTGGTACCTTACCTTATATATCCTTTAGATATTTAAGCTGTGGAAATTATTATGTGTAGCAGCCCTGCATTTGTGCAAAAGATACTTTTAAGAACAGCACCATTGACATAGAGGGATAAAGGACTTTCTACAACCCAAAAGGCCAAAAATTGACTGTTTGCTTAAACATCTAATGGGAATGGTGAAGGAGAAGAGAAATTATGAGATTCAGCCTGCTCATCTCTACTTGGAAAAAGGGTGTGGCAGCATGCAGGAACATATGGCCGAAACATAACAACTCCAGCAGGGATAATAGTGCCATGCTACCTGAACAGTGTGGGAGTGTACTGGGGATATGTGGCTGAAACATAACAACTCCAGTGGGGATAACAGTGCCATGCTATCTGAAGGGTGTGGGAGCATGCTGGGGACATGTGACTGAAATATAACAGCTCCAGTGGGGATAACAGTGCCATGCTACCTGAACGGTGTGGGAGCATACTGGGGATATGTGGCTGAAATATAACAACTCCAGTGGGGATACCATTGCCATGTAACTTGGTTGCACATCAGGGCAAGCAAATTGAGGGACAAATCACTGCGTAGGAGGTGGCAAGTCTGTGGTGATGCCATTGGACATACCTCCAATGATGTCAGCCCAGCATGTTAAAGGGGGATGGTGACTAACTGAAAATGCCCTGTTACCAGGCATTCCAGGTTCACAGTGCCTCTCACAATTTGACCTTCAACTCATCTTCCTACCCCAACAATGATGGTCTCATTTGGGATTGTTAAAATCTGTCATAATGCCTCTCTCCTATTCGCCTTCACTCTCATCAAAGGTGGTTCCATTCATGGGGTTAGTACTGGGCATGGTGGTTACAGGGATGTAGAACTGGACACCTTAAAGATGATGCTCTACTGAGGGACATTTAGGGTGCAAAAAAGATACATGTAAGAAGAAGCAGATAGGTTTATGGCTTTAGTAGAAAGAAATCTGATAAAAAACAATATTCTTCTTAATTAAGTTCCTACAAATATCACACAACTCTATAGCAGAAACACACACAAGAAGCCACAGACATCTCTATTTCAGGGTCAAAATGATCAAAACACTAGAAAGATTTTCTATGGTATTTTAAATAGTATTGTATGTGTGGTGCTTCAGTTTTCTGTGCATATGTAAGAAACATAATTAGCATGCTGTGGAAAATATATCAACAGGGGCAGGGTATAATTGCTAATTTACATTAAACTTCAAGAATAGTGACTGTCTTGCTGATAAAATCAGAGGGCGGAAAAAAACATCACTTGCACTGCTGGCATAGATGGAAGAAGTTCTGACTATATCCAAGATGGTCTATGTTCAACTGGAGGCTTGAGCACTTGATGAAACAGGCAGGGAGGCTGGATGGACCCATCAGGGGGGGGAGTCCTTCTCAGTTTGCACTGTTGGGCTAATAATAAGGCATTGCTTGAACAGCAGAGGTCCATTATGATGGAGGGAGCTGGTGTGGCCAACTAAGATGGTGATGCTAGTCCCTGTCAATGCATGTGTGAACAGAGAAGCATTTGTAGACCTTGTGGTGGACACAATTGCTCACTTCATCACCAAGAGCAGGTTCAGGCCAAAAAAAGGAAAATGCTGTCACTGGCAGGGTACCAGAGAAAGCACAAAGCATCCTCGTGCCTTACTGGATTACCCTTGAAAGACTGTAATGTCTGACTGGGAGGATATTTGATGGATGGCTGAATGTATAATATGTTTAAACTATGAACTCACTGTAACTAAATACTGATGAGGGATATTACAAGTAAATATTAAAAAAATACAAATCTTCCACTTCAAATACATCAAAATGCTAAATAAAGCAGGAAAACTGTATCTTACTAGAATATAATGACAATATCTAGAGTTTTAAAATTCTAGAAATATGTTCAATCAATTTTTTCTCAACTACAAAGCCATTAGAGCAGAGTTTTATTTAAAGATGGAGGATTACAATACTCCATGTTGTTTATCAATGCCCTAAAAAGAGAAGTTATACTAGTTCAATGGACCCAGATTACAAACTAGGGACATTTTTATTTCACTGTCAAAGACAGTTTAGATGAACCACAGGAAATCTTATTTAACAAATACATAATGTACTGCTTCATCCTTGAGATGGAAACATTTATGTGGTTCCTGTACACAAAAGAGACATAAATACTGAAATAGATAACCGCAAGCCTATAATGCTAACAAACATCTTGCTCAGATTTTGGAAACAAATACAGTTATAATGTCAACCTCATTACCACAATCAACAGAACGTGCTGGAGGGACAGGTTCATAACCCAGAGACTGCCCATGCTATTAAATGATTTCCCATACATGTCAAACAGAGCACCTCACTGGCCCTCTTCAAGAGAAATCTTGACGAGTGGATGAGAAATAGAAAATTCACCCCTGGGATGACTGCAGTGGCTCTACTTGACAGAGGCACTGGGAACTTAGGTCAGGTGGCATGGTGCCAGGGTAATCCTATGGGCTAGGCTTGTAAAGGCTCCAGGGCCATTAGTCTAGTACACACCTATGAACCTGTGAACCTACAATCACTAGACAGAGAGAGAGAGAGAGAGAGACAGGGCAAAAATACTATACAGAGAAGTTACTGGCACTGGGGCAGGATCAATAATGCTTTGTCATAAAAAGTTTCTTTTAAGATTTTGATTTCTTAACTTTAGTGATTTTTAAACAATAGGCTGCCAAAATATATTATCAGGGTATTGTTTCTTGCCCAAGTGAAAACTTTTAATATTACTTTGAGGAAATACTTTGCAGCAATATCAACTAGTGGTTATATCTTGACTTTCATTGTACCTTTTGCCAGTGCAAACTTTCCGGAGTTCCCATTCCCATATGTGTGAGCATTCATCTGTCCCATTTTCAAACATCTGTGATAGCAGCCTTGAAGCATAACTTTAAAATAATCATTGGTTTATTCTCCTTTGTGCTATGTACTACTTAGAGATGGCAAGGAGTAATTTTTGTCATTGCTTCTATATTTATTTATTTTTCAGAGGAAATCAGTTGTTATTTTTAGAATTAGCTTGTGCAAATTTGTTTGTTAGTACCTGTAAACAGAAGATACTATTTCCTAGACATTAAACATTTTTTTCTATAGTTTCAGTTTTTGGAAAAATAAATCTGAAGTTTGTCTTCCCTCCATCAAAGATAGGTAACAAATGTGATTACGGCACATACTTCCTTTCAAAGATTTCCACACAAAGAACACTATTTTCTTCTAGTGTGAAATATTTAAGCAGTAACCCATGCCTGGGTGTGGATAATGTTGGATTTACCCATGGTTGGTGTGGTTTGGTCATGAGGGTGAAGTCCGAGTGGCCAAACAAAGACAACCGTGGGTAAATCCAGCATTACCCACACCCAGAATTGGGTTATTGCTATTATACAATGACATTATTTAAGAAAAAAAATACTTACTTTTCTTAAATAATGGCACTGTATAATGCCCCCGTGCTGCCCTTCCACAGCTGTCTGGTATTCTGTGGCAGTTCTGATGTACTGCGCATGCATATGCTTACGCAGTACATCAGAGCTGTGGGTGGAAGCAACAGAGAAAGCAAGATCGCCGTTGCTTTTTACAAAGTGTCTCACTATGTTAAACTCCTTTAACATAGTGAGACAACTTTAAAAAAAGCAGCAGAGAATCTCCGTTGCTTTTTTTAAAGTTGTCTCACTATGTTAAGGAGTTTAACATAGTGAGACAGCTTTAAAAAAAGCAACGGAGAAAGGAAGATCTCCGTTACTTTTTTTAAAGCTGTCTCGCTATGTTAAACTCCTTTAACATAGCGAGATAGTTTCTAAAAAGCAATGTAGATCTTGCATTCTCCATTCCTGTAAAAAAAAATAAATAAAAAGACAATACTAATGGAAAATGTCTGGGCGACTGGACCTTTTTCCATTAGTATGTCTTTGATTTATAACGTGTACGCTGACCAATCAGTGTGCACATTTTGGAATATTAATCGGGGGTTGTATAAAGTCACATTTAGAATCTTCAAGCCTAGAACTAAAACCAGGATTTGTAAACCTTTTGAAGGTTATTTCGTGGGATCATGGTCAGTGGAGACAGTTGCCCTGAAAACACTATAATAATAATAATATGGGCAAGTGGTTACCTATTTCAGTATTTATGTTTCCTTTTATACTGTGTAAGGAAAAGAAGTAAAAGTGATAAATGAAGAAAACAGACAAGGAATGCCAGCTTTTAAGTCTTCAGAGGCACAAAAATGTAGAACCTCGAAGAAACATCTAACAAGGGAAAATCATTATCATCATCATCACCGTGTGTGCAGGAAAGAAGAAGACAATTTGTTGAAGACAATTTGAGAGAAACAGGAAGATGGCAAGAGAAGACCAGGACATCTAGCAAATGGATGGATTGTGAGAGAGTACACTTGAAACAGTCAGGCTTGACTGTTAAAGAAGGTGGGAAAATGAATCTAAATCAAGACAGCTGGAAGCAGATGAAATGACAATATTTGATGATGATGACAATGATGATTGAAGTTAGAGATTGCCACTTTGAAGGCAATATCTGATGCAAGAGATGTTGCAAAACCTTTGCTCTTTACCAGAAAAAAATATGAAACCAGTGAATGCTTCAGTGCCTTGAACAACATGAGCATTTATTACTAGTAGTTAGTAGCCTGATTACATTGTAACTGTTATTCTAAGTATCTTAGAATTGATTTAATCACTTGGGCTTCAAACTAGTTATCTTACATAAGGAAGGTCTGTGGTCTATACTCTGGTGACAAGAGAGGTAGCTTATACCCTTCTGAGTTAGAAATTACTGGTTGAAGGCTTATTGTGCCTGTTATTCTAAAAGTATCTTAACTCTGGTTTAAGGACTTGGACTCCAATCCAGTTATTTTACATTAAGAAGGTTTGTGGTTTCCACTCTTGCAACAGGAGAATATAGCCTACACCCTTCTGAGCTTGGAATTTCTGGTGAAGGCTTTATCGTGCCTGTTATTCAAAGTGTCTTTGTTCTTGTTTAAGCAATTGGGTTCCAAACCAGTTATTTTACATTAATTGGTCTACACTCTTGTGGCAGGAGAGTATAGTCTACACCCTCCTGAGCTGGTAATTGTAGGTTGAAGGCTTATTTTGCCTGTTATTCTAATCATGTCTTAGTTCTGGTTTAAGGACTTGAGCTCCAAACCAGTTATTTTACTTTAGGAAGGTTTGTGGTCTACACTCTTGTGGCATTACTGTCTAGACAGATTTTTTTAACTAATAGAGTGTCTAGTTCACATAGAGCTGAGCACTGCTCATCAAGTCCCTTGTCTTATTGATCTATTGAATATTTAAATTTCCCTCACTCCTCTTTAGTAGATCAGTAGCCATGGACATGCACTTCCAGACTCTCTCTATGGCCATTCTGGTTGAGATTGGTATTCTGAGGCATTGTAGCAATTGCCTCATGTACACTGACAGCCCACTTATCCTTAATAAAAGAGATAAAGTATGTGAGAGGTGTAAATACACTTTAATGCTGGGGGCAAAACTCTTTCATACAACCAAAACTAATCCTATAGAGGTTGTCACTGACATGTGCACCATGCCTACTACACAGAGTAAAGACCCTACACATAAAACTACTTATGCTGAGGCACTTACAAGTAAAATTCCAAAAACACTAAGACTTCCTTCACAGTACAATCAAAGAAAGGGTCCTCAGCCATCTCATAAAAACTTTGTAGAAACACCACCCAAAGTTATACATAGCAACACTGTATCCAATGCTTCTACTCCTAAGCCCTTAAGACAAACCAGTACACAGCCACATTTCCTGGCAGTTGGTAATTCTGTAGTGAGACCCACACTGATGTCCCCCACAGCACACTGAGAAAGGAGATAGTCATGGTTAGCTGCCTTTCAGGAACTAGGACCCATCAAGTCACACAGGCAGGCAAGTCCTTGAACTGCAGGTACCAGAATGACTCTGTTAATGACCTGAGACATACCTTCTTTGACTATCTGAAGCAAGACATAATTGAGCTCACTGATTACGTGTCTCAGGCAAGTATGAGCCTAGCACTGAGCAGCATACTACCTTCTCCAAGGACGATGCCATGTTACCAACAGAAAATGATTGTTTTTAACAATTGGCTCACCTTCTGGTGTCAATCTGGGTAAGGGGGTGTATTGTTTGATGGCCTGGGAGGACATGGTTGACAGACCACTCTGCTTTGATAGGGATGATCTGCACATATCCCTTTTAGGCTTTCAGATATTGGCAAAGACCTTTTCCACCCCCTTTTTTAGGCAATGCCAAACTGGTAAACTTACTGACTTAACTGACTCTTTGAAGGAATATATGAAGGTGGTTCTGGCCAATGCAAGTAGTCTTAACAAGGGACTCAACTCCCTACACCCTTTACCTCCCTGGAGAGTGTAAACATCTGTATAGTAATGGAAATATGGTTTAAAGTTGCGGAAATTACCCCAGCAATACAAGGTTATAATGTCTTTCACACATTTAGACCAACTATTGTACAGAAAGGATCTAAAGGTGGAGGAGTCTCAGTCTGTATTAAAAACAACCTCTCATCGGACTAGTTAAAGTGTATGACCTACTGGAGCTCATACATTTACAAGTCTCATCAGACTAGTTAAAGTGTATGACCTAGTGGAGATCATAAAAGTACAAGTCTCATCAGACTAGTTAAAGTGTATGACCTACTGGAGCTCATACATGTACAAGTCTCATCAGACTAGTTAAAGTGTATGACCTACTGGAGCTCATAAAAGTACAAGTCTCATCAGACTAGTTAAAGTGTATGACCTACTGGAGCTCATACATGTACAAGTCTCATCAGACTAGTTAAAGTGTATGACCTACTGGAGCTCATACATGTACAAGTCTCATCAGACTAGTTAAAGTGTATGACCTACTGGAACTCATACATGTACAAGTCTCATCAGACTAGTTAAACTGTATGACCTACTGGAGCTCGTACATGTACAAGTCTCATCAGACTAGTTAAAGTGTATGAGCTACTGGAGCTCATACATGTACAAGTCTCATCAGACTAGTTAAAGTGTATGACCTACTGGAGCTCATACATGTACAAGTCTCATCAGACTAGTTAAAGTGTATGACCTACTGGAGCTCATACATGTACAAGTCTCATCAGACTAGTTAAAGTGTATGACCTACTGGAGCTCATACATGTACAAGTCTCATCGAACTAGTTAAAGTGTATGACCTACTGGAGCTCATACATGTACAAGTCTCATTGGACTAGTTAAAATGTATGACCTACTGGAGCTCATACATGTACAAGTCTCATCAGACTAGTTAAAGTGTATGACCTACTGGAGCTCATACATGTACAAGTCTCATCGGACTAGTTAAAGTGTATGACCTGCTGGAGCTCATAAATGTACAAGTCTCATCAGACTAGTTAAAGTGTATGACCTACTGGAGCTCATACATGTACAAGTCTCATCAGACTAGTTAAAGTGTATGACCTACTGGAGCTCATACATGTACAAGTCTCATCAGACTAGTTAAAGTGTATGAGCTACTGGAGCTCATACATGTACAAGTCTCATCAGACTAGTTAAAGTGTATGACCTGCTGGAGCTCATACATGTACAAGTCTCATCAGACTAGTTAAAGTGTATGACCTGCTGGAGCTCATACATGTACAAGTCTCATCGGTCTAGTTAAAGTGTATGACCTACTGGAGCTCATACATGTACAAGTCTCATCAGACTAGTTAAAGTGTATCACCTACTGGAGCTCATACATGTACAAGTCTCATCAGACTAGTTAAAGTGTATCACCTACTGGAGCTCATACATGTACAAGTCTCATCAGACTAGTTAAAGTGTATCACCTACTGGAGCTCATACATGTACAAGTCTCATCAGACTAGTTAAAGGTTATGACCTACTGGAGCTCATACATGTACAAGTATTATCGGACTAGTTAAAGTGTATGACCTACCGGAGCTCATACATGTGCAAGTCTCATCAGACTAGTTAAAGTGTATGACCTACTGGAGCTCATACATGTACAAGTCTCATCAGACTAGTTAAAGTGTATGACCTACTGGAGCTCATACATGTACAAGTCTCATCGGACTAGTTAAAGTGTATGACCTGCTGGAGCTCATAAATGTACAAGTCTCATCAGACTAGTTAAAGTGTATGACCTACTGGAGCTCATACATGTACAAGTCTCATCAGACTAGTTAAAGTGTATGACCTACTGGAGCTCATACATGTACAAGTCTCATCAGACTAGTTAAAGTGTATGAGCTACTGGAGCTCATACATGTACAAGTCTCATCAGACTAGTTAAAGTGTATGACCTGCTGGAGCTCATACATGTACAAGTCTCATCAGACTAGTTAAAGTGTATGACCTGCTGGAGCTCATACATGTACAAGTCTCATCGGTCTAGTTAAAGTGTATGACCTACTGGAGCTCATACATGTACAAGTCTCATCAGACTAGTTAAAGTGTATCACCTACTGGAGCTCATACATGTACAAGTCTCATCAGACTAGTTAAAGTGTATCACCTACTGGAGCTCATACATGTACAAGTCTCATCAGACTAGTTAAAGTGTATGACCTACTGGAGCTCATACATGTACAAGTCTCATCAGACTAGTTAAAGTGTATGACCTACTGGAGCTCATACATGTACAAGTCTCATCAGCGTAGTTAAAGTGTATGACCAACTGGAGCTCATACATGTACAAGTCTCATCAGACTAGTTAAAGTGTATGACCTGCTGGAGCTCATACATGTACAAGTCTCATCAGACTAGTTAAAGTGTATCACCTACTGGAGCTCATACATGTACAAGTCTCATCAGACTAGTTAAAGTGTATCACCTACTGGAGCTCATACATGTACAAGTCTCATCAGACTAGTTAAAGTGTATGACCTACTAGAGCTCATACATTTACAAGTCTCATCAGACTAGTTGAAGTGTATGACCTACTGGAGCTCATACATGTACAAGTCTCATCAGACTAGTTAAAGTTTATGGCCTACTGGAGCTCATACATGTACAAGTCTCATCAGACTAGTTAACGTGTATGACCTACTGGAGCTCATACATGTACAAGTCTCATCAGATTAGTTAAAGTGTATGACCTACTGGAGCTCATACATGTACAACTCACCATAAACAGGGTGTCATACCATATCCTTGCAACTTACAGGTCATCCTCCATGTCCCAGGAAACCCATACTAGATAGCTCAATGTACTAGAGTCTCTTACCATTCACCCAAATGCAGTATTCATGGGAAATCTCAACCACCCCTCTATAGATTGGAAGCCCACATCTAATGCACAAGGACAGTGATTCCTAAGCGTTGTTAATAGCAACATCCTGGAACAGTTGGTCCATTCTCCTACTAGGGGTACAAACATCCTTGACCTTGTACTCATGAAAATGGGGGGGAGGCAGGGGCTGATGTTCCTTATCCAATGTAATGTCTTCACTCGTCATAGCTGACCATAAGGCAGTATTACTTGAAATAAAAATTAAATCCAGGGATCCAGGAAAACCAAAAAACTTTAGGAACTATTTCAAGGTTAACCGCTCTCTACTAAACAGCACCTTGACTAAATTCCAAGTACGCCAAACCCAGTAAACACCATAGCATATGCTGAGATATTTGCAAAATCTCTGTTCAGCCATATAGATAGCTGTATAGAGCAAGATGTGCCCACTCGTATTGACTAAGTCAAACTCAAAAGACAAACCTCCCTGGTCTAATCACAATATCAATCAGTTATGCAGCAAAAGAGAAAAATATCTTGGCCAAGTATAATAGAACAAAGCCATACATTCTGAAAGCTCCCTGACCAATCAGGAGGATTAATTAATATTTCAAAGGCTAAATTTGAAGAAAAAATAGATTCTTAGGCAAAATTCAACCACAAAACTTGTACAGCTATATCTGTAACTGCAGAGGAATACACAACAATGTGGAGAACTTATTGTAAATGGCATCCCCCACACTGAACTGGAGACCATTGACAAACCTTTGGCTGACAGGCTGAGATCAAATTTCTCACCCCACTCCCTGCCTGATAGTCCAAAGGAAATACCACATAACACAATCTGCCCCCAATCATTACTAGGGAACAGGTCATCAATGCTCTTTCCAAGGCCAAAAATACTACATCGATGAGCCCCAATAAAATTATGAGATGTTTAATAAATGGCATGAAACATGACCTCTCTGATCCACTTGAAACACGTTTCAGCTGCAGTCTTCTGACAGGTGTTGTGTGTAGCTCTCAACTTCTTAGCATAAAAAAAATCTGGATAAAGCCCCAAAAATAGGGACAAATTTTAAATATTGCTATTATAAACTTAGAAAGTTGCTAGCGTAAAAGGTCATGTGTTACCATGCATTTTTTGAAAGATATGAAATCTGAATCTGAAATGTCTGTCATTATTTAGTAAATTCAATCCTTAGTAATTTGCCACCAAAATCCAGAAAAATCTTAAATTTTATGAGGAACAGGCGAAAAATGTGAGGCAAAAATATGGACATTCTGTGAAAGTCTGGAAAGCTGATAGGTATGGTTTTGTGCACAAGGGATGGAAGATGGCTACAGTCATTTCCTGTAAAAAGGAGCTCCAACCACTGATCTGAGTGACTACAGGCCTATAAATCTTACCAGCCTTATATGTAAGGCCATGGGAAGAATCATCATAGACATGATAAATGAGGGCTAGGTAACCTGCAAATGCTGTACCCATCACAGTTTGGCTTTGTTAAAGGAAGATCATGCCTATTAAATCAGATGGATGCTTTTGAGAGGGTCACCGAGGCATTGGATGAATGTAAGACTCTGTGCACATGTTACCTTGGCCTGGACAAGGCTTTTATTACAATATCCCATTCAAACATTATAAATAAGCTGACTGATTTAGATATAAACCTTTTTATCACCCACTAGACAGCCATCTGGCTCACTGATGGGACCCAGGGGGGTCAAAATAGGTGAGGCCACCTCCACCGAGAGGTCACTCAGTAGAGGAATCCCCAGGGCTCAGTACTGGGCCTGCTCCTTTTTGGCATCTATTTCTCTGAAATGGAAGCAAATGCTAAAGGTGTATGGCTGATTATGTTTGCAGATGATTTGAAGCTTATCATTGACTCCCCTGCAGACACTAGCAATCTTTAAGGTCTATCTCTGACTAACAAATTGTGCCAATGCCATTGTCTTAAATTCAATGCTAAGAAATGCATAATTATGCCCTTTGGGTAGTCAACCATCCCAGCTAATTACATGCTGATAATATGCCCCTAGAGTCAACCCAGTTGCAGGGATCTGGGTATACACATAGATAGCAGCCTTACCTTCGACCACCAAGTGCCTATAGGGGTGAGGAAATCCTTTTATGTTGCTCAGCTTATAAGTAAGAGTGTGGCATCTAGGTCAAAAGAGGTCATTATCTCACTGTAATCCACCCTTATCAGACCAATTATAGAGTACAATTCTCCCTTTGTCATGAACCTGACTGGCATATGCAGCCAGTTGGGAGGGTTGGGAGGGTGGCCTAATGGTTAAGGTGCTTGCCTTACAAACACAAGGTGCAGGGTTTGAGTCTCACAAGGGATAATTGGCTAGGCTTAAAATAGCTCGCAAGGGAAGTTAGCTTAGTACTAATCTATACTATACTATACTAGCAACTAGAGCAAAATCAGAGGTTGCTTACAAAAAGAATACACGACATAACAAACCTGCCTTATGCAGAGCCCCTTAAAGCCCTTTCTCTCAACTCAGTCTCATATAGATTGCTCAGGGGTGATCTACTCCTGGTTTACAAGGCATCCACAAACCCCTCACTTATGAATCTCTCACATATTTGTAAGTCAAAGCATACCAGAAATAGAAGGTCTTTGGATCTGAATTTTGTCTGTGACTTAAACAGAACATGCTGGAGAGACAAATATGTGTCCCAGTGACTGCCCCTCCTATGAAACAGGCTTCCCATCCATTTGAAGCTGAGTTTGTCTATTACAACTGCAACCTAGACCAGTGGATGGGGAATAGGACATTTACCCTGAGCCTGGCACTCATATCCCTTATGGACAGAGGTAGCTTACAGATGCCTGGCCCTTAATGTCCTGTTTAGATACAGGGCATCATTATTATTTTGGGAAAACTTGGCAAGACATAGAAAGCCCCCCCCCGCCCACATCATTAGCCTAGTAACAATCTATGCATCTTTGTCAATAATACAAATTGGCTAGCCATTACAGACTGGCAGAAGAATATGTGAAACAGATTTCACCGCCATCTTCTCAGGACAATTGTCTCCACTGATCATCATCCCACTGCCTTGTGCTACAACTTATTTACTTGAATTTACTCGTTCAGGGGAATTATAATGAAAAAGGATCATCTTGGTAATCAGAATAAGATAAACAGTGCTATAGGAGTCTTGTTTATACCTCTTCATTCAAAGAAACCAGTAAAGATAAAGTTTCTTCAGTTTTGTCAGATTCTTTTCCAGAGGATGTTTCCTTAACATGAACCATACAAACAAGGAAATGTTTATAACTGGGGAGAAATGGAGTTGTTCTCCCATATAAGAGTTGTTTTGAATTATATAAGAGCAGGCCAATCATAACCATAAACTACCATTCCTCTTCTGGCCCTGTCCTATTATATTATGTCAAATCAGTGTTCTACATGAGACTAATAGACTATGAGACTAAAGACTGCCTGACTGAAATTCAACGTACAAACCATTCAAATGAAAAACAGTCGTACGGTCAGGAGTTAAGTGCCTAGTTCCCCAAAACTGTGATATTTTCCACCACACTCTTAACTTTATAAAACAATCCCAATGTCATACTGCTTCAGTGTGGAACATTTGTTTATTTATTTATTTATTTACATTTGTTGACCGGGAGTGTAAATCTTGGGACCGGGATTTAAACCTAAAGGAACGTAAGTACGATGCAGAATACTTTCTCTTTCTCCATTTTAACCACTGATGAAATTAAGAAAAATGCACTTAAGGTCAATGAATTCAGCAAACTATAATCCAATTCATTTTTCTCTAATCAACTAAAATGATTGTAAAGGTAGGCCACATTCAGTAGATCACATATGTAAGCACCTGTCAGTTGGAGGTAGGGTAAATCATACTGACCCTTCAAGTCGGACCAGATCTATGCAGATACTCTAAAGCAGGCTAAGGCAAGGGAATCTGTTGGCAGAGCCAGGAATGAATGCAGTCTCATCTAAGGCAAGGGAATCTGGTGGCAGAGCCAGGAATGAATGCAGTCACATCTAAGGCAAGGGACTCTGGTGGCAGAGCCAGGAATGAATGCAGTCTCATCTAAGGCAAGGGAATCTGGTGGCAGAGCCAGGAATGAATGCAGTCTCATCTAAGGCAAGGGAATCTGGTGGCTGAGCCAGGAATGAATGCTGTCTCATCTAAGGCAAGGGAATCTGGTGGCAGAGCCAGGAATGAATGCAGTCTCATCTAAGGCAAGGGAATCTGGTGGCAGAGCCAGGAATGAATGCTGTCTCATCTAAGACAAGGGAATCTGGTGGCAGAGCCAGGAATTAATGCAGTCTCATCTAAGGCAAGGGAATCTGGTGGCAGAGCCAGGAATGAATGCAGTCACATCTAAAGCAAGGGAATCTGGTGGCAGATCCAGGAATGAATGCAGTCACATCTAAGGCAAGGGAATCTGGTGGCAGAGCCAGGAATGAATGCTGTCTCATCTAAGGCAAGGGAATCTGGTGGCAGAGCCAGGAATGAATGCTGTCTCATCTAAGGCATGGGAATCTGGTGGCAGAGCCAGGAATTAATGCTGTCTCATCTAAGGCAAGGGAATCTGGTGGCAGAGCCAGGGATGAATGCAGTCTCATCTAAGGCAAGGGAATCTAGTGGCAGAGCCAGGAATGAATGCAGGCTCATCTAAGGCAAGGGAATCTGGTGGCAGAGCCAAGAATGAATGCAGTCTCATCTAAGGCAAGGGAATCTGGTGGCACAGCCAGGAATGAATTCAGTCTCATGTAAGGCAAGGGAATCTGGTGGCAGAGTCAGGAATGAATGCAGTCTCATCTAAGGCAAGGGAATTTGGTGGCAGAGCCAGGAATGAATGCAGTCTCAACTAAGGCAAGGGAATCTGGTGGCAGAGCCAGGAATGAATGCAGTCTCATCTAAGGTAAGGGAATCTGGTGGCAGTGCCAGGAATGAATGCAGTCTCATCTAAGGCAAGGGAATCTGGTGGCAGAGCCAGGAATGAATGCAGTCTCATCTAAGGCAAGGGAATCTGGTGGCAGAGCCAGGAATGAATGCAGTCTCATCTAAGGCAAGGGAATCTGGTGGCAGAGCCAGGAATGATCGCAGTCTCATCTAAGGCAAGGGAATCTGGTGGCAGAGCCAGGAATGAATGCAGTCTCATCTAAGGCAAGGGAATCTGGTGGCAGAGCCAGGAATGAATGCAGTCTCATCTAAGGCAAGGGAATTTGGTGGCAGAGCCAGGAATAAATGCAGTCTCATCTAAGGCAAGGGAATCTGGTGGCAGAGCCAGGAATGAATGCAGTCTCATCTAAGGCAAGGGAATCTGGTGGCAGAGCCAGGAATGAATGCAGTCTCATCTAAGGCAAGGGAATCTGGTGGCAGAGCCAGGAATGAATACAGTCTCATCTAAGGTAAGGGAATCTGGTGGCAGAGCCAGGAATGAATGCAGTCTCATCTAAGGTAAGGGAATCTGGTGGCAGAGCCAGGAATAAATACAGTCTCATTATTTACTCTTCCCATAGACAGGAGCTCCATAATTCTCAAAACATGTTGCACAAAGTTGCACAACACTATCTTGTTCCATCAAATAAGGTTGAAATATTGACGTGGTTTCCATCGTTTTTTTTTTTTTTTTTTTTTAGTAATTCTGTTCAGTGTTATTTGCATAATAGAGGAACCATCCATGGTGATTAGGGTTCTGAGCTATCACACCCTCATAAGCAGCTAAAAAGTTTCCCATCTGAAGCAGTATTAGTTTTCAGGTATTGCAGGGTCATCTCAATGAGATGCAATTCACTCACAACAAGGTTGCAAAACAATGCACTGAGGTGTTTTTGGAGGAACTTCACCCCTGCCCCCACAACTCCTGAAAGTTGGGGCTTCAACCCCATAACTGATTTGCTTATTATAAAGATTCTCTGAGATTAGTCTATCACATGGAAAAAGGACTCAATTTTGAAGACATGAGTTTCAGTAAGACGAGCCTGCAATAAAATTAATGGTTCCCAGAATAAGATATATGATGCATTACAATATCTCACCACCAGTAGCAGCACAAATGGAAAACTACTAAAGCTTACCAATAGTGCACAAAGACTTGGTAGTCACTCTGTAAAGTGTAGTTCTGATTTCCTTATCTTTGCGGTACACAAGGATGATGCCCCGAGTTTGACTAACAGCTCAGATTCTGGGAGGGCTGTGCAGATGAGGGCGGCAGTGATTGGGTTATGCCAGCTTATTCATCATGGGGTAGGAGGGAGGCTAGTGGTTCTGGTTATTCATATCACTTCTATGCAACCAAAGGTTTACAGTCTGAACATAGCTGGGTGATCAAATCTAGTGCTGGTAACCCTTACAGACATATGCGTGAGAGCATGCACATTCTCCAAAGGATAAAGAATGCCCCTGCATATATGTAGCTGTTCAGATGAACCACCAGGGTTAAGGACCTAAACTCAAAAATCCATGAGGGCTGCCTGTATGATAACTCCACAAGGGAGTGGTGATGGTTTACATGCAATGGGGGAGAATATTTATAGAAAAAGTGGAGTTTTTATGTGGTAAATTCTTCCATGTGGGTACCTGATTGAGGCATGTTTTTCAGGTGCAGTGACTGGAGCTCAGGTTTTCTCAAAGGATGTGACTGCATTTTTTTAAATGCACCAATAAACCAGGATACTTATTTCATCAAATAACCTGGGAGATCCTAACAGATTCTGAAGAAAAATGAAAAAAATAAAACAAACCTAAAAGAAATGTTTCAGACACCTGCAACCCAATTAAAGAGGTAATACTTCAAAAGATTAAGAGACAGCAAGAAAAGAAATGTCACAGTTTTCTCATTCTCCCAAAGATATTTTTCTCCAAAACAAAATGAGGTTTTCAGTCATTTTCTCTCCCTTATACATATCAAACCTTGCCAGTTTGTGAGCTAATCATATGGGAAACATTGTTTTGCAAACATCTGGGCAGAATTTATGTGAGCAAAGGAGATTTTGTCTCCAGGGTATGCAAAAACATTCATCCATTCATCTGTACTCCTCTGTCTTCTGCTATCCAACAAACTTCAGAGGAATGTTGTTTAGTTATTTATTTATTAATTAGCCTTTGTGTACTGGGAAAGTCACCATGGCAGGTCCCTTCATATGGAGTCCCAGGGAAAAAAGCTCCACAGTTAACCAACCTTATAACATGTGATACAATACAATGCAAATGCAGCAAATGTTAGATATCATATACAAGACATAAAAATTAGTATGTGAAGAAAAAAATAGAGAACAGATACTATGTTCCACAGAACTACATTCTGGATTTACTGTGTAACAATGATACTGGTAAGAACTTATAGGTTCATAGGTTGATACTAGGCTATCTGCCCTAGGGCACTTATAAGCCTAGCCAGAGTGTGTTTGGCTTTCGCCACCCTTTTAGATTAGTTGACTGTGCCTATGTATGGTAAGTCACAGAAGGTAGCCATATTAAGGTTAGTTTACTGTACCTCTGTCTAGCAAGCACACAGAGGAGATCCCAGGGGTTAACCTACGGTCTCCCATCCACTCGTCAAGATTTCTCTTGCATAGGGTCAGTGAGGGGCTTTGCCTAACATAGATTGGGATTTCGTTCCAGAGTGAGGGGAGCCTCTGGGATATGAATCTGTCCCTCCAACATGTCCTATTTATTTCTGTGCTGAGGTCAACTTCCATTAGGTTAATAAACAGGTGCAGTAGAATATGTGTATAGCATTACTACTAGATAGCAGATTGTTTGGTAAGAATTTCCAGGTATGGCTAAGCTACTGGGTCTTCTAATGAAAACCCAGAAACATCGATTATGCAAGAAGACCAATAGGACACTACAGACAAAGGACAGATGGACAGAGCTGTAGCAATATTCAGCCAGGAGAACAGTGGCAGGTGCATAATTTGGAATTCAAAATGTGGGCCCTAAGGTTTACAGTGATACAGCTAGCAGTGTGAAGGGTTTAATAGCTACTGGATTAGAGGGCAATTCAAAGATACCTGCAAGAAAGACATTATTTTGTTCCATTTTCTTCCAAGTCAAGAAAAGAATGAAAGGGTGACAAGTTCTGGATTTATCCAAACAGAACATATTAATAAAGGTACAATGAGTCCTGTATCCCTATCCCAATAGCCCCCACATACACACAGAAAACACTATGCCAGTTAGCTTGAGTGGTAATGCCAAATTCGGAAGATGCCTGACGTCATACTTGTGTAAGGCACTTTCACTAGGCAATACCTTGGATTTCTGGTAGAAAACCATCTCTTTCAGTTTAATGTCCTTCCATTTGGTCTTTTCCACTGTTCTTGAGTATTTGCTAACCAGACCCAATATTCAGTTAAGTCAAAATTTGATCTAGGAGTGCACAAACACCTTTATCTTTACCCAGACAAATGTTCTCCTACATGCCAGTTCTGTTCTGGATCTTCACACAGATGGAAATAAGATCCATTTTCTACTCAGGAGCAGGTTTTGACACTATTAAGATCTGCAATTCCCCCAGATGAAAAAAAAGGTTTCTGTGTGCTACCCTAAATCAGCTAAAATGTATCTTATTTTTGTATCCGGCCATTCTATAACCTGTTTTGTCAGATAGTTTTTAAAAACCTTGGGATTAAAGTAGTCTTTCATTCACATGGTAGTAAATGCCTGGTAGAATGTGTAGAAAATTCATCTGTATCTCAGGAATCCATGGAATCAAAATCAAGATTTATTGAAGAGCTCTTTCTCCACATTACTGGTGGATTTCATAAATATTTATCATTCCAGGCAAATGGTTTTGGAAATGTTCTCAGTAGTTTCCAACTACTGATGCTTTTAGTCCTGTCTTTGGAAGAAAAACTAAAAAAAAAAATTAAAATATGGGAAGCTGAATCCCCTTCTCAGCTGAAAATTCACATAGGCATGAAAGAAGCATCTATGATGAGCTATCAAAAACATTTCCTTGAAAAGTAAATCAAGAAGAAACAAAGCAAACAGTTCATTTTTTGAAGCAGCATGTAGTTTGGTGAGCAGTTCAAGCCTCCCATGGCACGTGAAGAGCGAATCACTCATGCATCTCGGACTTGATACTTTGAGGTCATTGCCAGTCTGAGACGATGGGAACCCCTCAATGTTTGAGGACTGCATGTTTCAGCCAAGTGGCAGTATCTGAGGTCTTGACCATCATAAAACTGATAGAATATTTTCTTGGTGCATAATGCAGTTTATTAATGTTATGTGGTACTACTGAGCTTTATCATGTAACTTGAAGGTTGAGTAATTCATTCTCCATGTGCCTATTTTATTACTCTGGACAAGTTACATGATCAGACTGTGATCTAAGGAATCGAGCCTTATGAATTTGCAAAGTAAAAAAAAATGCTTGAAATAAATTTTGACCATTCATTTCGTCATGAATTTCTCTCAGTCTGAACTAAGCCCAGGCATTCTCTAGTTTATCACATTTCAGAGAACAATTCAGACCTTTTACAGTTCCTCTTAACTTGCCTATCCTGCTAGAGTTTCTCAGCATAAATTTTCCCCTTTTAATGAATGGATGTTCAATACTGTAATGCTTTCTCAGGTCAGACAGATGTGGAATAAGAAAGCATAGATGTCTAGATATCCCTTTAGTAGAACAAGAAAACAGAGATGTCTATGTATCCCATCACAGTCACAAGCTTTCAGGATACAGTATAGCTGTGTAAAATCTTACCATAATTGTAGATGTCCTTGCCTTCACTGCTGCAGTATTCATTACCATATGGGATTTCCTGCCATGGAAGTCCGAATGTCCGGCCAGTTTACCAAATACTACTTGTTACTTATTAAAAGGTATGCTGAATGTCACCCAAATGCTCCTTGTCTAGCATAGGGCATAAAGGTGACATTCAGGCCTACCATAAAGAGAACTGAATTCCCCAGTAGAAACACCAGTCCAAGGAACCCAAGAGGTAATCTGTACATCCAGGAAGGCAAGAGACTAGAGAGATTGAGGGAAGGAGCAAATACTGCAGCAGTGAAGGCAAGGACATCTACCATTATAGTAAGATTTTACACAACTGTACTATGTATGTCCTTACATTCACTGCTGCAGTATTCATTACCATACGGGAGAGTGACAAAGCTCAAGAGGAAACTGGGGGGGGGCAGAAGATTCCTCTAAAAAGCCATAAAGAATGGCACTAGCAAAACCAGCCCTAGCTCACGAGATACCATCTAACTTGTAGTGCTTGGTAAAGGTATGCACAGAAGTCCAGGTAGCTACCTCAAGAATAGAGTTAGTATCTAAGCCCTTGAAAAGATCACTAGAAAAAGCCACAACTTTAGCAGAATGAGCCTTAACTAAAGAAGGAAGGCTGCTGCCATGAAAAGTGTAACAAACAGAAATAGCCTTAGAAATCCAAGAAAAATAGTTTGGATACAGCAAGTCCCAGAGATCTAGGATGAAAAGAAATAAATAACTTATCAGATTTTCTAATAGCCTTAGTCCTATCCATATAAACCCTGAGTTGCCTATGTATGTCAAAAGTATGCAGCACCCTCTCACTGTCATCTTGTGGCAAGGAGAAAAAAGTAGGTAGATTAATGGACTGGTTAAGTAAAAGTTGATTAATCACATTAGGCATAAAAGAAGGGCTAAGTGCACAAGGACACTTTACCCTGAAGAAATATCAAAATAGGAGGGTCTGCAACTCAAACACCCATATGGCAGAAGAAAGAGCTAAGAAAAGAACAGTCTTCCAGGAACAATGATGCAAGGAGGCTGAAGCAGGCTCAAAAGGAGCCTTAGTCAACTTTTTCTAAACAAAATTAAGATCCCTGGGAGGAAGAACAGACTTCCTGGGAGGTCTAATATTAAGGACACCTTTAAGAAATTGTTTCACCTCAAATCTAGAAGCTAGAGGAGGAGAAAAAGGCAAACAAGTGGAGACAGCTGATACGTGGGCCTTAATAGAAGAATAGGCCAAATAAGCATTGAGCAGCTCACAAAAATAAGAGAGGACCAAAGGAATATCCACAGTAAGTGGGTCCAGGTTGCAAGAGAGAGAGAGAGACACCAAACAGAAAACCCCTTCTATTTGGATAAACAGGATTTCCTAGTAATAGGTTTCCTGGCCTCCCGCAGGACTTGCAGCATGTCTTCTGAAAACAGGTGTCTCTGAGGAATCAAAATCCTATTACCCACAGTGTTAGTTGAAGTGTGGACAGGTGGGGAGGGATGAGAGATCCCTTGTCTTGTCTGATTAGATCCACCCTGTGAGATAACTTGTGATGACTGGCCTTGGCTGGATGCAGAAGTAGAGGGAACCAGTGCTGTCGTGGCCAATAGGGAGTCACCAATAAGATTTTGGGAGCATCCTGTTGAATTCTGAACAGACTTTCAGAATGAGATAAAGGGGAGGGAGTGCATAAATAAACATCCCCTTCCAAGAAAATGAAGGGAGTCCACCTTCCATAACAGAAGACCTGGAACTCTGGCACAAAATAGAGGAAGTTGTCTGTTCAGACGGGAAGCAAAAAATCCACTTAAGGAATACCCCACTGGTGGATAATGTCTGGAAACACATCCCTGTGAACTATCCATTCCTGGGACTGAGTTAAGGACCTGCTCACAGTGTCTGCCACAACGTTTTGACTGGAAGGGACATAAACTGCCTGAACAGTCACTTGATATCTGACAGCAAGATCCTTTACCAGAAGTACCAACTGGCAAGAAGACAAGATCTCTTCTTCCCTGTTTGTTGATATGCCACATCACTGCGGTATTGTCTGTGAACACCTTGAGAGCCCTGGAGAGAAAAGAGGATGAAAGGTCTGAAGAGCCAGCAGAAGAGCTCTTATCTCTTTGACACTGATGTGCTCTTTCTGCTGATAAGGTGACCACACCCCCTGTACCTTCAGGGAGCCAAATGTTGCCCCCCCCATCCCATGTCTGAAGCTTCTGTGAACAATTCCTGAGAGGGAAGAGTGAGACGAAAAGGAATTCCTGGGTTCAGAGACAACTGCTGAAGCCACCAGTAAAGTTCCTATCTGAGACAAGGAAGAATAGGAAAAACAAAGTCTAGAGTATGTGCATGTTGGAACCACAGTAACTCCAGAAACCACTGAAACTTTCTCATGTGAAGTTTGGCCAGAGGGACCATTGGAATGGTGGATGCCATGAAACCCAGAACTCTCAGAAACTCCATGGTGGTGATGGAAGTCAGTGGAAGAACAGTATAAAAGAAAGAAATGAGAGTTAAGGCCTTTGGAGGGGACAGGAATGCAAGCACTGCCACCATCTGAATCCTGCAACCCAGAAAAACATGATCCTGAAAAGGAGTCAGAGAAGGCTTTTTGAAATTTATAGTGAACCACAGGCTCTGAAGAAGGGAAATGGCAAAATGAAGATTTTGCAAAAGGATCTCTGGAGAGGCTGCCTGAATCAACAGGTCATCTAAGTAAGGAAATATTTGGATCCTTTGAAGCCTGCAAAAAGCAATCACAAGAACAAGGTATCTGGTGAACACCCATGGGGCAGTAGAAAGTCCAAAGGGCAAAGCAGAGAACTGAAAATGCTAGGAAGTAACAGAGAAATGCAAAAGCGTCCAGAAAAGAGGATGGATTGGATTATGGAGATAAGCATCCTTGATATCCAGAGACACCATATAGGCCTGAGGGAGCAGAAGAGGAAACAGAACCTGAAGGGACAACAACTGAAAGGAATGCACTTTTAGAAAAGTGTTTATATGAGAGAGGTCTAGAATAGGTCTCCAAGAGCCCTCTTTTCTGGGCACTAGAAACAGTTTGGAGTAGAATTCTTTCCCCCTTTGGGACACATGCACCTCTTGAATAGTACCCCAAGTTAACACATTTTGAAGAATCTCTGGGAAAAGGAGAAGTTGTTCCAGAGGAGGCTGAGGGATGCCAATTAAAGGAGGATGGGATTTCCACACCATGAAGTACCCCTGACAAATAATTGCAGAATCCAAGTATCCTGAGTGATCTGAACCCAAACAGGAAGAGCAAGAGAAAGGAGAAGAGAAAGAGGAATGTGGCTAGGAAGAGATGCATTGTCTGTAAAGGAAGGCTTTGGAGTCCCTGAATGCTGGGTAGCATTAGCAGGAGGAGCCCATTTGCCACTCTTCCTACCTTTAGTAGAAGGGCACGATTGCCTACGAACAAAGGCAGGATTAACGGGGGTAATTTCTCTGAAATTTAGGAACAGGAGAAATAAACATGTTTAAGCTCCTGTAAGGCATTACCCTTATCCTGAAGGACTTAAACAAACCAGCATCAGCTTATCCAAAGGTTGAAGCCTAAGCCAAGAATACCTCCTCATTACTGAACCCAAAACATCAGCCTTAGAAGAGGCATCTGCTGCATCATAACTACATTTAATGGAATGATGAACAACTTCAGAGGAATTTCCTATATAGGAAAGAACGGAAGTTTTATCCTCAGAGTCTGGAAAATCAGAAATAATTTGACATGCCTAAGAAAGATGAGCCAGCATAAACCTAAACATATGGGTCTAATAATTAATAGCTTTAAAAGCTAGGGTAGCCGAAGTGTAAACTTTCTTACCAAACCTTTCCATAGTTCTGCTGTCATTGCCAGAAGGCAATAACTTTGGTGAAGGAAGCAACTGAGATGGCTTAGCAGAGGCAACAGACACTACAGAGGGGTCAGCAGCAGGACATTTATATAGGAAAGAACAATCCTCAGGCACCTTATAAAACCTGTCGGGCTTCTTGGGAGCAGGGGGGCAGAGAATCAGGCACATGAGAAGCACTGGAAAAAGTATCCAATAAAGCAGTCAAAACAGGAGTAGTAGCTGCAGGTTTAGGAGATTCCAGCTGCAGCAACTCATAGTATCTCTTATGGATATCAGAGACCTGAGCATAATCCCACTTAAAATATCCATCATCCTAGAGACTGTGTCCCCAAAGGAAATTTCCTCATAATGAAACATCTGGGCTATTAGATTCCCTTTCCTCTGACCCAAATTCCAAAGGCAAAGAAATTTGAATAGAATAAATCAGGGATTCATTATCAGAATCAATAAGACTCATCCTCAGAAGAATCCTGTTCTCTAGGCCTTTTAAGGGGAGCAGAGAACCAAGGAGGAGCAGGAACTGAAATCCCTTGAGGAAGTTTTAAGGACATTAAAGCAGTAAATAGGCCCCAAGTGAAGGCCTACCACTCACTTTGTGGACCCTAGGACCAGAAGAAACACATTTAATTTTTTGTTTCTTTTTTAAAGCAACTTCCCCTCCAAAAAAGTGAGAAGGCCCATACCCGGGACAGCAGTCATGAACTATGGTAGGAACTTCTTCCCCAACTAAAGACTGAGGAACTCCCATAGGCCCCTCAAAAAAAATCAACTGTGGTTCCCATTGAACATCTGAGATGGACTCCTGCAAAGCCTCTCCAGATGTGCTCCCAGCCAGACCCTCACCGGTCTCCGACATGGTCATGTAAGAGTAATCTGACAACATAGCCAATGTTTCTCAAGATACAAGGAAAGGGAAGAAAGTCTGCTGCGAAGGGTTTTTGGAACTAATGCCTGACAAATATAATAAAATGTATGGTCATGAGTAGCTCCTAGGCAAAAAAGGCACTTATCGTGGCAGTATTTATGGGGAATCTGTCTCGCACACTGCCCGTTACCCTTCCTGGATGACATTAACCTCAAGGAGCACTAAAAAAGCAAGAAAAAACAGAAACTCCAAAAGGGTACTTTTCTGCACCTGCAAAAATGTTAGCAAGCAGGTATAGGTAGTCCCTGGAGAATTAAAATGCATTCAACTGGTAGAAATGGATGCAGGAACATAGACCGACAGTGAAAAGACATGTTTGGAACCAGCGGCAAAGAAGTTCTGTTTATGGTAGCTTGAATGTCACCTTTATGCTCTGTCTCACTCTCAATGGGTGTTTGGGTGATGTTTGGCGTACCTTTTAATAAACAACAAGTAGTCTTTGGTAGACTGGCCGGACATTCGGGCTTCTGCCACAGGGAATATCATATGGTAATGAATACTGCAAAGTGAATGTAAGGACATCATATTTTAACTTTGTCCAAAAGCTCTAGCTAAAAAAAAAAATCTAACCATAGAATAGAGTCCGAATCATATTTTTTTTCTCTCAATATTACCTGTCATTCATAAAGTATTGCTAAAATCTTTCATTCTAATGGCTCATTATGGGGCTAAACGCTTATAGTCGTCCCAGTGAAGCAAACCGTTGACAGCAACACTTATACTGGCTGAGCTTCAGTACTTACTGAGCTCTCAACAAGGCAAGGTCTGTTCCTCCATTCTGAAGTCTCCCAGGGTAACAGCTTGGAGTATCTGCTACTAATCTGCAATAATTAGTTATTTTCTAAAGATGTGTTTTGCATTTTAAGAAAATCCAAAACACCATTCACTAGATGATCACACCCAACTTAATAAAATAGTTTTGCACCATTTAGTGGATCTGGGTGCTATTTTTCTATAAATTACATTTTTCAATATTTGTCCAGTTATTTTGTTTATATTTATTTATTTGTTCTTTTATATTTCTCAGTTATAGTAAGTCTGTTAGCCATTTCTGTTTATCTATTACTCTTCTTATAGCATCACACTTGACAGCCAGTTTCTCAAAGGTATCATGTATTTCAGGCTTACTGTAATAAATATTTCCCTGCATGGGATTTGAAGTTTAAGATTAAAAAGAAAACTGCATCACTTTGAGCCAGTGTTTTCTGTTTATTTAAAGTTTCTGTCGTATTAAATATTTTGGTGACTTACTTCAGCCAAATGGATTTCAGGGCTACAGGCTCTGAAAAGTAAAGTTCATTACATAATCCTACATAAAGACAGGGCATCTTTGAAAACAAATTCATCTTTTATGTCAAGGATATATTTCCTCAAAGGGAAGTACTTATATCAAATATAAGAGAAGCTCCAATGGTGATACAATAGGGAAAAGATACAAATGGTAGATTTGTAGTACTAGGCCTACTGCCAAGAGAGGAGGATTACACTGGCATGTATTTATATTCACCTAAAACTGCTCTAATAGAGCTTAAGAAAATTCTAGGAGAAACAATCAGCTTTAAGCAGGAAATATTACTTATAGGTGGGGACTGGAATTTGATTTGCAACTGTGAGAATGTATCTGGGAAGCCTAGAAGGGAAAAAGTAAGAAAGGAGGGTACATTTTTGAAGGAATTTATGAAAACATTTGGTATACAAATTCAGTAGTAGGAGTTTAAAGAGAATTTACATATTATTTCTCAAGGTACAAAAACTGGGATAGGCTAGACAGAAATTATATTTCACAGGAACATGTGTATTTAATTGAAAGTTTTGATATGCACCAAATAACTATTTCAAATATGCTAATTATAACTAAAATAAAAATGCAGGGGAATTAAATAAAAATGAGACATTGGCACTCCCCAACTATCTGTTAAACAGAGGAATTTAAGGAATGGGTAGTGGAAATCATTTAACAATTATTAGTGAAGATAAGACATTTCTTCTGAAAATGTATCTAGGGAGTGGGATAAAATGAAAGTGGAGCTTAAAAACAGGATGAAAATAAATGAAAAATAGATATGGTTAAGAAGTAACAAGAATTATTTAGAGGGACTGACAAGGTTAAAGTATTGTAAAATAGGGGGAACTTCACAGAACAAAGTGAATTGCAGAGTGCTAAAGAGAAAATAAGGAAGATTGCTGTTAACCAACTGTTTTTGATAATAGCTGCAGAGCACAAAAGCTTTTGGCACAACGAAGTCTGTCAACAGAAAGTAAACAATGTTGTTGACAAGAATAGGGAGCCTATAACAAAGAAAATAAGCAGAGATTGTGTAGAAATGTTAGACATATTTCAAAAATTGGTTGAAAATCTGCTTAAAGCAGAGAAATGTGGAAATCAAGAAAAAGTACAAATGGAAATGTTAAAGGAAGAATTACATATCCCAAGGTTAGAGTTCAATGTGGCTCAATTACTGAAAGTTAGGACAGGAGAATATCAGATAAAAATGGTGATACATCACCAATCTACAGGAAAGTCTCCAGGAATAAACAGTATTCCTGTGGAAGTTTGGAAGCTAGGAGGGAAGAAAATGATAAGGACCTGGAAGATTTTATTTAACAGTATTTTAAAAGAAGGAGAAGCACCAACATCCTGGAAGAAAGTTCATAGGTTCATAGGTTTATAGGTAGGTGCTAGGCTATTGGCCCAAGGGCCTAAGTAAGCCTAGCCAACAAGGTTCCCTGGCTTACGCCACTCAAGAAAGTTATTTTCCTGTGCCCCTGTCGAGCAGAGCCACAGAAGTGATCCCCGGGGTGTATTACCTATTTCCCATCCACTCAAGATTTTTCTTGAAGAGTGCTAAAGAGGAACTTTGCTTGACATATATGGGCAGCTTGTCCCAGAGTATGGGAAGTCTCTGGGGCAGGAATCTATCCCTCCAACATGTCCTGTTTATTGTGGTGACAAGGTTTAGGTCCCCAGAGCGTGTAGCTCAGAGGGATTGGGATTTATTTGTGTGAACCATGTCCAACAGCTCTGGATTTGACATAGTTGTATATGTTAGGCAGAGATCACCTCAGAGTAGGTGATATGCTATGGAGTAAAGCTGGAGTTTTTTGAGATGGTCAGTGTAGGGCATCTGTTTGAGGCCAGCAATCCTCTTTGTGAGGTACTTCTGTGGCCTTTCCAGGTGTCTGTAAGTGGTGGCTGTAATACCTAAGGAGGGTAAAGATCCATCAGATCCAGTTTCTTATAGGCCCATTTCAATTGTAAACCATGATTATAAAGTGTTTATGTCTGTAATGGCTAAAAGAATGTCAAAGGTGATGCCAAAATTGATAGATATGGCTCAATGTGGTTTTGTGGACAGGAGGCAAACTTTTTACAACATTAACAGAGCAATGATGATCCAGAGGGAAGCAGAATGTAAGAAAATATTATTGTTGTTGGTGGGCCTTGATGCAGGGAAAGCATTCAACAGAGTACGCTGGGATTTTATGAGTAGAGCAATGGAAACCTGGTAAAATAATGTTGATTATGAGGATATATGAAGGGTTAGAGGAGAAAATTAAAGTAGAAGGTCCTTTCTGATAAGTTCTGTTTCAGCAGAGGAACCAGGCAGGGGTGTACTCTTTCCAAAATAAAACCAAAACACCACCAAACTGTTGTATTAAATAAAAAAATCTCCAGTTATATTCTAAATGTAACCCCTTAGGGGCTAAAGTGTTGAATTTTAAAATATATACAGATTCTTTAAACAGTAGTTTATTTACATTGTCATACTGAGCAACATTCACCTTTTCTAATATTGTACCCTGTAAACCTGCAACCTCCCCCCTATGAAATTCTTTAAAAATGTTCGGCTACAGAACTTTCTTATCTTTTAACAATATCTCGTATGTGTTCTAATAACCTCACCTTAAAGGGCCACTTACTCTCCCCCACATAAAATCTATTACAGGGGCATTTTAAAGCATATATGATGCCTTCTGTATCACAACTAAACTGACCTAACACCCTGAAGGCAGAGCCATTCATTTTCAAAAAACGTTTAACCACACATTTACAGGCTTTGCACTTCCCACAGGGTACAGTTCCATAATCTGTTACAGTTCTTAAAATATTACTGGGGGCAGCAAATTTAATCCAAATTATGAAATTCTTAACACTTCTTCCCTTTCTGTAGGATACCATAGGGGTAGGATTTACCCACTTAGAAAAATCTCTAAAAGATGTAAGATAGCCCCAATAAAACCTCACCAGTTCTACTAACTTCAAACTAAAATAACTACACTTAGTAACAAAATAAATATTTTCACCCTTATTATGTGTAAATTTGACATCCACCTTCCATTTTCTACCAGTTCCTTATTCTTACATCCAACCACAAACTTTTCCCAACATTTATCCAATAATTTTCTACTATAACATCTATTTCTAAACATATCAACTGTTCTCTTTATTTCCCTTTTAAAATCTATCTCATTATTACAGAGTCTATATAAGTGCAAAAAACTCTCCATAAGGTATAGCCTGAAGAGTGTGTTGTGGATAACAACTCTGTCCTTGTAAATAGAGTACCTTCTTCAAATTTCCTATGCACTGTTGTGCTATTACTCTTTCTGTCACTAATATCCACCACCTCATCTAGGAGGGAGGCTTTCCCCACCTTTAATCCATCAAATTCCAAACAGAACCATAAATTCATCCACCATATCCTGACCTTCTTCACACAAAACGATCAGGTCATCAATGAATCTGTAGCACCTCACCAAATAATTCTGAAAAAATCTTAATTTATAGAGGCACTCTATCTCAAACAACCCCATACTCAACTTTGCATACATGGGGGCCACCCCGTTTCTGATGGTATAGGGCCCCATTAAACTCAAAAAAGATTCTTGTTAAACAAAAATATACAAGTTCCATAATATATTCTGTTACTGGACTTGTCCCAAAAAAAAACCCTCAAGGCCTCCATCCTAAAGTTGTGGTGAATGCTTGCATATAAACTTCTAACATCTAAAGTGACCTAGTACATTTCCAGGGTCTATTGGATGTCACAAATTTTATCTAGGAAATCAAAAACATCCTTTATATATGAAGGTAAAAGACAGACATTTGGAAGTAAATAAAAATGTAGAAACTGGCACATTTTACACACAAAAAAATAGTCTCTACCTGCAACTATAGGACGACCAGGAGGATTCACTGAATCCTTGTGTACCTTCAGCAAGCAATAAAAATAGGCCATCCTACATCCATTAATGGTAAAGTTCTTCTTAATGTCTTCATCAAAAAAATAACCTAATATTAGGCCCTTATTTAACAAATCATTATAGTCCTGTAAAGCTATCTTATAGGCGAAGTGTACACTCCCTTTTTTATTTGCATTATGCTTAGAAGTACTGGCAAATAAAAAAAAGGATGCAGAAATTCAAGGATATAATTGGAATGGTAATCAAGAAAAGTTACCTGGTAAAACCAGAAAAAGACGTTTCAATGTTGTGGAACATTCTAAGACAGTTTCAAGTCTGTTTGGGATACAAAATTAATGAAGATAAAACAAGAGCTATAGCTATAAACTAAGTACACTCTCACAAACTGGTTCAGCAATACCCATATGTATGTGGACATGATAAAATTAAGTACTTAGGAGGACGGATTAAATAGGATTCTGTTATGACAGCAAAAAACACGTGGGAAGAGACTAAACAAAAGATAATACAAAACTGAGAAATTGGAAGCTCTGTTTTATTGATATGGATAGCAATAAACAAGAAGTGTTAATGGTTTTAGTCCCTCTAGTTTTACACACAGGTCAGGCATATTTTTATCAACCAGAGAAGTTGTGGATGGCAATTAATAAAGAGTTTAAGGATTTTATCTGGGAGGGGAGGATGGCAAGAATTAAGTGGGATAAGTTGATCCTTCCAACAGAACAAGGTGGTTTAAGATTACCTGATTTTAAGAGGAATTTTAGAGGTACACAGTTAAGGCAGCTATGCATAACACAAGCAGAAAGCTATAATTCAAAGTGGAAAGGAATGATGATGAAATAGAGGGGAAGCTCAGGAAACAAGGAGAGACTGGGATTTTTGGATGCAGATCCTTAAGGAGAATAACACTCACCATACAGATTATTATATTCATAAAGTATCAGAAAGTATTCTAAGGACTAAGCCAATACAGAAATGTAGAAATGAGATTCGTCTGGTAGGGATGACTGCAATTAATGGGCTGGATTTTACTGCAGAAAGCTGGCAAAGGAAGCAAGGTACTGGGAGCAAATAATTAGGCAGGAAATAAGTAATCGAATATGAAGAAACCAAAAATTCATTTGGACTACAGGCTAGGGACTACCTTTCCTATCAAGGATTGATATCAGAGTATAGGCAAAGAGAACAAAATACAGGGGTCCTAAGTGAAAGACCAGCACTGGTACATTTTTTAACAGAATCTAGAACATTAGCTGCTGTTAAAAATGGATAATTAGTAGGGCATATGAAACATTGCATGATAACTATACGAATCAATTAGAGGAGGTTAAAAATGATTGGGAAGAGAGACTGGATAAGCAATTCACAAAAAACAGTGGGAAAATATATGTATGGCTCCCAAATATTCAACAAAGTCTAGAAGATGTGGGATCTTTGTAAGTGTGTGCATAGGTACTTGTATACCCAAAGCATATTCCAAAGAATTTTTCCTCGGGTAGATTGCAAGTGTTGGAAGTGTGATGGGGAAGAAAGAGATAATTGTGAACATATTTTCTGGGATTGTAATGAGTTGGCAGACTTTAAAGAATCCCTGCAGACTGCTCTGTCAGAGATACTGGGTACGCAAATTGGTGTAATTAAGGAAATGATTTTTTGAACTATGATACAGAATCGGAATCACCTAAACATAGAAAGGCCTTGCTGTGTCTAATTATGGTGGCTGCCAAAAAGGCAATTACTAGAAAATGGAAATCAAAGTCTAAACCAACTGTAGTAGAAGTAGTGAATATAATAACAGAGATAAAGGAACTGGAAGTAAGATCTTTAGTAAAGGGTAGGAGCAAATTACATAGAAAAAATGGAAATTGTGGGAACAATGCATGCAGAATAATGTTTTGGAGGAGAAATAAGGTTTAACAGAAGGCTGGAAGTGAATGAGCTATGTAACATTTGACTGACAATGACTGCATAGATTATAAGTGAAGTATAATATTTGCAACTGAAAAAAATGTCAATATGGTTTGTTTTCATTGCTATAAATGTATGATTGCCTATGTCATAAGTGATAATTAAAGATTTTCTTGTTTACAAAAAGGATATATTGTCTTTTTCTTCTAACTACAGTATTGTGAGATTATAATCTTTTCTTTCAAAACAAGGAAATAAAAGTATGAAGTTTCTTTACACATTAGCTATAGTTTCTTCACACATTAGCTACTCACCAGCAACTTCAGATATGACTAACAGATATTAAGGATTTCAAAAAACATGCAGCTGATAGAAAAGTAGATTGATTTCTATATATCCTCCAAATGGCTTGGCAATTGTACTCCTTTTTGTTATGATAAACAGAACAAAACCTTGAACTGAGGGATTAAGCCTCACTCTAACAGGGAGGAAGCCACTAAGGCTGCCACTTTCAAGGACATTTTGTTAATGTATTTGTGATGCTGGGTTCACAAAACATTATACACTGAAATGCCAGTCCACATAATGGGCAGGCATCATCCTGCTGTGCTGTTTTTTTCTTCATTTATTACTTTAGATAGCCGGGTAGGTGGGTGGGTTCTCTGACCTTATTCAACCATGCCCTAAGACCACAAGGTAAAAGCTGTAGAAATAGCATAAAGCAAACCAGTAAAACAAATAGCATATCATGTTTGATGAATATCATCATTCCTTCCTTTTTTGGGAGTGACTAGCTTTATTTCTTTGTACTTTAACCATCCACAAATTCCTACTGTTTGTAGCTAGCCAGGTGATTGATGATCACAACATTGAACTTGAATGATCATGGTGTTCTGTCATGCCAGATGCTCGGCCGTCAACAAAAGATGAGTGAACCAGCATGCAGGCAAATCCAGTGATACACCAGATGAGTCCAAAACAAAAAAAGAAATCACTGGAAACCAGGGCGTATCTGGAAATTGCTTGGAATCATTAAAGGACTTCAGTTCACTCTATGAACCTGGAAAATTGTTTTGAATTATTAAAGGATTTTAGCTCACTCTGCCCTGGTTTCCAGTGATTTCTTTTTTTGTTTTGGACTGAGATGTTCGACCGTCTGCATTTAGTTTTGCAATAACATTGAAAATTCACCTTTCATTAGATTCACTTACACTGCTATCGCTACACTGAGTCATGCATGATTGGGCTTTGTTTGTTCTGTATGAGATCATATACAATGGTTTATGGGTGTCTGACATTTTTTCCACTGTTTTGTGATCAAAGAGTTGGTGTTTTAATGTATCAGGGGCATGGTGGGTGCATGGGGGGATTGCTCCTAGAAAAAAAATTGTTTTTTTTAAATATATTTTTGATAGTGTTTTGGTTTAGACTTTGGATGTTTCAATATAGACATTATGCACTCACCCACACATCCACATCTACGCACACACACATACACACACACACACTCACACACACACACACACACACACACACACACACACACACACACACACACACACACACACACACACACACATATATATATTTAGAGTATTACAAGCTTAGGGAAGAACTCCCATTCCAAAGCTTCCTCCAGTATCATGGAGGCCCAGACAATATGAATATGCCCATCCAATTATCTTCTGGGCGGCAAGGCTGCCACTCTAATTGACATGAAATTGAAGTTTGTTCCAGAAGTGAAGTATACATTGGAATATGACTCTATCATGCCAAAGTGTCTAATTGAACTGTTGATGAAATTTAGTTCCTGTAACTGGGTATTTGAGATATCATCTGTTCTGTGAAGGAAGAGAAGGACAAAGAGGGTTGGATCTTTCTGGGATCAAAAAGCTAGACACAGATCTCCACAGAGAGTCTACAGGTGACTAAGTATACATAGACAGCTGCCAGTCTGCCCTAATAACTAGTATTTTTGAGGCCACTGATCTTTTTAGATGTGGATCTCTGTGATCTCTCAAGTTGAATAACATGTTTACAAAAATACATGCCAAAATGTGCATTATATTCAATAATGGGACTAAAGAGACACCAGTAAAAGGGAATTAAGAATTATTTGGATCTAGTGGAGATGCCTTTGGAAATTCAATGAATGAGACAGAAGGTGTTCTGAACTGCTTCAGATACATGATGATCAAGTAATAAGAAATTACCAGAAAAAAGTGCCTAAATTCCTTACAAAAGTACCTGATTGGAAAGATGTGTCATCTATATGGTATATGAAAACGTTACACTACATTTTTTCACATTTAATTTGAGACCACTGTCCTTGCACCACTTGTTAATGAGGTCCATTCCATGTTGTAGCAATTGTGAGTCAGTAGAAGACTGAATTGCACCATGCAAACGTAGATAATCATAGGCCAGAGGGTTGGCCTGAAGGTCTGAGAAATGCATGCCAAATAGCAGAGGACCAAACAATAAGTCCTGTAGTATTCTATTGGCAACTTTACTGCTTTCAAAAGTGGCACTTGTAGCTCTAACCACATGGCTTATGTCATTCAACTAATTTACTATCCACTGCACAACATAAGGATTTATATTCAGATTTACAAGTCTGTCAATAATGCCTGCATGAGGAATGGTATCAAACACCTTGACCAGGCCCAGATATGTACTACACAACAGCTAGCCACTGCTTTGGGTTTTTTTTCAAAGAAGTTAATGAGACAGGACATTCCTTTGACAAAGGTGAATTGATGAGAGTCCATGATTAATAGATTTTCAATATCCAAATTAATGAAGTCTAAGGTAATATGTTCCATAGCTTTACTTTTAAGGCTAGTGAGACATAATAGGTTTAGAGTTGTCAGGGTTTGCCATTGGGCCAACCTTGTGTAATGGCATTATAATCGCTGTTTTTCAGGCTTCAGGAATGTAACCATTGAAGAGGCTTAGATTAAAGAGTTTAAGTAGGGGTTCAGATTGACCACATATGTTACTAATAATCTGGCAACCTGGTATAATGTCAAGGCCCATGGATGAGGTATTCTTAGATTTTATTATTTATTTATTGACATTTGATTACCAGGGAATTTGAATGGGTAGGTGTCCATTATCAGCAGAGGCCCTGGGAGAAAGGTTCCTAAGTATTATTACAAAAACATTTAACAACAATAATACAAAATACCTACAGTGTAAATAATTATACCAAATTAGACATAATGTTCACCTGTTCCTACAATCTCAACTCCAAATCATACACTCCATCCTATATCAGCCTGATTTCTGCCCAAGTCTATCTTCTCTCATCTCTCACTACTCCCCTACCAGACTTCTCTGAAGCTCAACCCAAGACCTACTAAAAATCCATAAACCCAAATCCAACACAGGGTGCAACATATATAGCTACCATTCCTCCATTGCATGGAACAAACTCCCACTAGAAATAAGGTCCCTGACTCACCTCAAACAATTTAAGCTAGCAACCAAAGACCACTTTAAAAAACACTGGTTCTGCCATTGTACTCACCCTCCCTGATTATTACCTGCCTTTTATAATACAGTCAAATCAACTTACTAAAATGTATCATTAACTACTTCTTCCAATGCTTCCTATATAACCCCCAAAGCTTCTTCTATACTCTGCTCCCTGAAATTCTTATGTAACCTTTTAAGTTTCTGCTACTCTGTATACAAAACCTTATATTTACTTAACTGTCTTTTTAAACCAAAATATTTATTTTATTTATTATTTATTTGACATTTGTTTACCGGGGTGGTCTGACTGGGTCTACAGAACCTGTTTTCAGCAGAGGCCCAGGGAGAAAAGCTCCACATACAGTACAATACAAATACAATATAATCCTATACAATAAAGATTACATTAGAAATACTATACAGAAAATAAGTTGAAAGAACAAACTGCTACAAGATGTTGTAATATATTACTACACATCTAAACAGTTCTATATAGTTAAAACATTACAGACGATAATAGTCACGCTCATCATAAAACTTATTCTACTTTTTTAACATTCTTCTTTTTGTTTATAGTACTGTTTTATCTGTTAACAATATACATGTATGTAGATTATGTATCTTAACTACCAAAATTCTCTGTTGCTATTTTTATTGAAATGTATCTGTATTGCTATTTTTATTGCATTGTATATCTTTGGAGCTTTTCTCTCCGGGCCTGCACTGAAAAAGGGCAATAGCTCAGCCGGACACTCCTGGTCAACAAATGTAAAATAAAATAAAATAAAATAAAATAAATAAATAAATAAAATAGTGTGAAAACATTGGTTAAGAACAGCCATTTTATAGAAAAATTAAAGTTGAGTTAATATAATGCAAACAGGAAGTGCAATATGAAATAAGAGAAAAAGAGGGTTATGGCATAATTAGAGAGGAAGGTAAGAGAAATTGATTGATGTAAGGAAGGGTAAGTAAGTACGTATAAAGGTATGAATAGGTATCTGTTCATATTTAGGGATATAGTTTATGCAGGGGTTGAGCAAGAACAGGCCCATATTTTGCTAGGAAATTTTTCAGAATGGTTTAAAGGCTTGGAAGGAAAGTATTGATCTGATGGATAAAGTTCAGAATTCCAGGCCTTAGCAACATAGTATGAGTACAGATCATACCTAGCAGATTTGATAGGTTTGTGGACAGAGAGGAGTTTTTGGTCTTTGGATTGTAACGCTTGATTGGGAACATAGTTGTGTATAACGGTATTTAGTGCTAGAAAGCAGATGGATGCCGAATAATTTTATAGCTGGTAAGAAGCTGTATATATGTTAGTTGATGGGGTAATTCAAATTAATTTAGGGTTTTTAATGTTATAGAGTAGTGGGTGCTGAAAGGGGTATTTGCTGCAAATTTAATCAATTTATTATAGCATTTTTCAAGTTTTGATTTTTTCTGGAGTTTAGTAAGAATGGAAGCATCATAAAATAATGAGGAGAAGAGGTAAGCAGTGGCAAGTGTAGTTGTACTAAACCAGGAGAAAAAACTTATAAAAAACACACATGCAGTGCCACAGAGATTCTGACAAATCCAGCTCAGTTTGAAACATAATATTAGTGCTTTTGTTTTATTTTATAATAAATCTTCTTCAGATAAAGTGAACCAAAACCACACTGTTTAAATACTACAAAAATCATTTGACCAGCTTTAAAATCATGTGACAGCCAAGCCCCCTGAACAAATCCTACATTAAGGTACCATATTCAATGAAATAAAAGTTAAAGTAAACAAATAAAGGCTGAGTACCTAAATACATAAACCTATAACTATATTTTACAAACACAAAAGTAAATAGTTTTGGATAAAAACAAGCGTTAAATAAATACTGATACCAAGTAGTATCTATTTGCTAAAAAGGTAGCAATGCCATCTTTCATATCAAATCATTTTACAGAAAGCTGGTGTATAAAAAGACAGATATTTTAAAAATCACTTCAATAACCTGTTCCTTGAAGAGTTACTGTTACAGTGAGTACCTCATACAAATGTATTTTTCTTTTACCTGTTTCCCCATTCTTTAGTGGCATTTTGTTTTATGTTGTAAGTACAGAACCTCTGCAATTTAATGGGATAGGTCATAACCTACAATCTAAATACAGTTTAATGAATTTTTAGCATCACTGTTAGTTCAAACACTAATAGTAGAAGGGGAATATATCATTCACTCATTCAAGCTGAGGCTACACCAAAGTACAAAGCTGTCCTTTTCTAAGAGATGAGATAGTGTCTTTGCAGACTAATGTGAGTAGGAGGTCTGAAGGGTTTGCTGAGAATATCGGTATAACTCTCATTCCCCAAATACTGTGACCAAACCCCCAAACCTTGGGGCCCTATACCACCATGGCACTTCCCACAAAACATTGAGGAGGAGTCATATGCCTTTCCAAAAAAAACATGCAAATTCCTAAGACAAATCCAACATCTGTACAAGGATAAAGCGTTAGTTGATTGATCCATTACCAAAACAGAATTTGCATTGTTCCTCTGGAGTCAGTGGCCTGACTATTGGATCCACTGTCCTTTCCAGCACCCTGGCATACTTTCCCAGGGAGGCTGAATACTGTAATGTGTCCTTATCTGGAACAAATCCTCCCTTCCTTCTTTCTAATAACTGGGGCTGCTACTCAGGTCTTCCAGTCCAGATGCACTTCCTAATCATCCATGCAGTATTAAAAAGGTTTATTAATCACTTCACCCCAACAATATCTAATGCATTCAGCATTTCTAGGCAGATCCCACCCATTCCCATAGGTTCCACCACATTAGAATCACTACAGTGGTCTTATTTACTGAAATGGATCTGGTTCCACTAGCAACAGCTCTCAAATGAATCAGAACAAATCAAAAAAGAATCATGGACAAATCCAGAAATAATCAGGGACAATAGGGGAACTTTTTTAAATGCCAGTACTTATTAACCCATGACTTTTTACAGAACAAGAGGATGTGAATAAAATGCATTTTCTGAAGAAAAAAGAAGTCTATAACTCTAATCATTGTCATTGTATATTAAATATAACTCATCACCTTTTTTCAAAAGTGACCAATGTTGGGAGGTATTAAAAGGGACAGAGCTAAAATTTGAGTCAAAACTAGAGGCAGTGGATAGGTGTGCCTCCAGCTGCTTCTCTCACTGCTACCTTAGAGAAGGACACTTTTCACCCAATTCAGAAGATCCTTAAAGTGCTTCTTCTGCCTCATAGCAATCTCCCTTGTCAGTGTCATCATTTTCCAGCTTGCTAGGAACAGCCTGATTAATATCCTGTCTCTCTTTCTAGAATTACAAGATAGTTTGTGAGAATTGCTTTGAGGTGATTTGAAAGCCACTGTCAGTGGCTTCTCCAAACTCATCCCATACTCAGGCTTTTGCTTAGCCCACGACTGAAGCTGCTGCCTTCCTGGCTTATCAGTACCTATTAGTCAAATCCAGAGATCATCCTGCTAGCAATACAAGGGGAGGACTCTTCCTTTAACCTGATAACTTCTGTCAATGCTTTTGTCCACCAGCAGGCTGCAGACTTACTGCCATGATAAGCATCAACCAGTTTCTAGCCACAGCACTTGCCACCATTTCAACTACTGTGATCTTGAGCAGGATCAGTCCATTTGGACTCACCTATTTGAGTTTCCCAGGTTCACAAATTTATAGAATCATAGATATTCCAAGGCAATTGAGTCTGATGAGCCTTTCTGCCTTGCTAGTTGCCTCCTCCAGGTTGCACCTCCTTTCTCAAGAAGTCCATACAACTCAATCCCAAAGTATGTTTTTAATACCCATCTGAATTCACACTGCTTAATATACAAGTTTATTCCAGATAATTGGAAGGTGCTGGGTTATAAATCTGCCCCTCTACTGAGTTTTATTTATCTACTGGTAGACGCTCTTCTGGAGGTGGGAATTGAACTTATCCTATGTAAAAAGCATCATCTAGGCATTCCTAGGACACTTTCACTATACATCAGAGTTTTCTGGGCCTGTCAATCTGTTTTACTAGCCATCTGAGAAAATCCAACTCCTAATGGTGATTAGATGACAACTATAGCACCTTTGCTGACCTGTGTCCAGATCATAAGATGCTAGCTCTGAAGGCCAGATGAAACTGTTTTTTGGGTTGTGATCTGCAGGCTAAAGAGTTTGTAGAATATTCATAAATATTTGCGAACCTAAATTTGTCATAACACTATAGTTTGACTGTTGGTATTACATGAAAACTGCACATGTAATTCATTTCTTTATGACTCATTTTTGTTCAGGAAATGGCCAATCTAATGTCTTTATCTAATTGTGTCAGACAGCGTTACCAATTAACCTTACTTGTGCCATCCTCCAGCAAGCTACTGAATATATTTTTACTTGGAGTTCCTACATATACAGATAAACACGTTTTTATCATATTGTTTAACCTCAGAAAAAGTATTTTCAGTATTTTAGCTGTTAACTGAAATTACCTTGTCTAAATAAATAGGACGGATACTTTGGTGTCTGAAATCCTGTTCTCTGATAACAACCGACCTATCTGAGATTTAAGATAAGTTTCAGTATCTTTTGATCATTAGAATATGGTAATCTGTGCATTTAAGTCAGTGCTTTGCATGCTTTTGTCTTACATAGTTGTTACCAAATGGTTCCACACAGTGACGTTAAATAAAATAACTAATACCAAAAATAAGTCTTGCATGCCATACTTGGTATAAATAGCATACTCCATTAATTTTATTTTGTAAATTGTACTACTCATGACTACAGGGATACCATTAAATAGTATTCAGTTCGGTTCTGTACAGTGCTATGATAAGTAATAACTTATTTGGTGTAATAAAAATAGTAGTTTATTTATTTACTTTTTTCATGGTTTTAGTTCCCTGTGTTCTTTCTCATTATTTAGTGAATTCTGTGTTCATGCTTAATTAATTTAACTCTGCTGACATCTTTGTTCAGTAGTTTTCTGTGTTATTCTAACTTGTTATTTTTCCATTCCCTGGCCCATTCATCCACTGGGAAAAGACCTATTTGCTCCTTTCAACACAACAACCAGGAATTGTGCTGCCATCCATAGTGAGGAATGAGATTTTGTGCTTGACATTTATGTCCTTGTTGCACCTGAAACTTACTCCATATGTTTGCATCTGGAGAGGCATAAATGCTATCACATATGCCATCCCCAGTTTGTGGAGAAATGTGTTCCTGAGATTAGCAGAGATCCCTTGCATCCAAGATCAGTGAGGTAGCATTAGGCTCCACTTATGTCAGCTCCTCCAGTGCATGAACCCTAGTCGAACTTAGGTTATCTAGGGTTTAGTCAGGGCTTTAATACTCTAAGACACTAAACTGGCTGTACTGTTTTAATCTGAATGATTTTTTCTTAAAAATACATCATAAAAGCACAGCAAGAAAATATAAAAGTCATACAAATTAATGGGCACTTGCTGAAAGTCCACAGAACATAACTAAGATACTTGCACAAACCCCTATGTCAGGTGTTACAGGGGAATGAAGCTCCTCTGCCCCCTCCAAAAATGCTTTAAAGGTATAACAGCACATCTAAAAATCTGTAGTTTTCTTTTTTTGAATGGCAGTTTAATTTTTGTAGTGTTAGGACTTGTGTTGGCACTTCTGCTAGTGAGGTGAAATAACTATAGGTGAAGGAATCACAGGAAAGAAAGATTACTAACAAACTGTTTCCATAACTGCACATTCTCTCATACTCACACAGTGTAAGCATTTTCATCTACATTATTTATTTATTTATTTTCAGTATGATAACCGGGGAAGTCCATTGAACCCAAGGGGCCCATTTTCAGTGGAGGCCCAGGGAGAAATGCTCCACACTAGAATACAAGTTGAAAAATACAGAAATGTATATTTAAATGAGTACAACAAGAGGTAGCATGCAAGTCCAGTTAGAGACAAACAATGTATGATATACACATAGTGTGCAGATATCTTGCAATTTGAATACAAATGTATTTGGGAGTTTAATAGATAGATTATATACAATATTTACAGGGTACAAGAATCATATATTATTTAGCATCTGTTTGGAAGAAGAGAAAATATATACAATATTTATAGGGTATAAAGAATTGTGTGATGTTTAGCAGACCTTGAGAAGATGTAAAACTAGAAGAGGCAGGTTACAAGCAGGAATGGGACTAGGTAGGGAGAATGCAGTTACATTTCCATTTAGTGAATAGGTGGGTGTGAAGCTGAGTTTTAAAGCTATTTGAGTTCTGCGTTGTCCTTAAATTGGAAGGGAGAGAATTCCATTTCTTTGCTAGGGAAAAGGATAGGAGGAGATGACCAGCGGGTCTGTTAGGTTTATGAACAGTGATTAAGTTTTGATGTTCAGCTCTGAGAGATCTGTTAGGGGTGTACATATACAACAAAACAACTCGAAAACTGGAAATCAATGTGCCCCAAATAATTATCAACAGAACAACAGCAGTGAAAATTTTCATTACCAAATGCAGAACCACAAACCACGGGAAGGGAAAGGACAATGCTCCAACAACAACAGGAAACGGAGGAGATAGAGGAAGTTAACATTATTAATAAAAGGTACTGTAACATTTTAATGAACTCACAGAAAGACTTTAAAGTCTTTAATTACACAGAGACTGTAATCAAACCTGACATTATTGAATTATTTGCTACGGGACAAACATTCGTCATTGCAAATAAAGCACGTTTAGTGCAAAGATCTTGTGAACGAAAAGGAAAGGATACTATCTGTGGTGGTTCTTGCAGCTGTTTTATGGTTTCTAGGGGTGTATAAGAGTAAGATGTTTGCGAGTGCGGGGCATTTGGTGGGGTTGAATATTAGTCTGTGGGTTGTAGTAAGTTGGAGGTAGTCTAGGTAGTTTGGGAGTTCTAACCAGTTCAGAGAGTGGAGGGCAGTACAGTGATGAGATGAGTATTTGGCTTTGGTGTTGGATGTTATAACACTGTTCAAGTTTTAAGGAGAGAGAAGAAGATAGGTTTGTTAGTAATGCAGCACCGTACATTAGGGGGGAAGTAGGTAAGTGCAGGCCAGAGTTTGTCTGCAGAATGAAGAGAGATATTGAATATTTCTGTATAGCATGCCCAGTTTCTATTGTTTTTTTTAGATATTTTGGTGGATGTGGGTGTCGAACTTTAGGTGTTCATCTATTGTGACCCCAAGTAGTTTAGCAAAGGTAAGAACTTCAATAACAGAGTTATTTTGGCTATGAACTTGGAAGGAACTCTTATCATAATGGTAAAATTTTGAGGGTGGGAATAGCAATATTTTGGATTTGTTAGTGTTGAGAGAAAGATGGTTTTGAAGCCTCCAGGACTCAGTGATAGAAAAGACGGACTGAGTCTTGGAGAGAAGTTCAGGGAGGTTTGTGGTGGAGCAGATTAAAGTAGAATCATCTTCATATTGTATAACTTTAGCAAGGGGATGGCAGAGTGGAAATTATTGATAAAGATAATGAATGGACCAACAATACATCCCTGAGGAATGCCAGTAGGAGTGGGTAGGAAATGAGAGGTGCCTTTTTTCCATGTCACAGCCTGGGATTTGTTGGATAAGTAACTTGAAAACCAGGATATAGTTTTTTGGGAAAGATTTAGGTTAGAAAGCTGGCTCAGAAGATAGTCGTGTGAATCAGTATCAAAGGCTTTAGAGAGGTCTAATAGGATCATTGATACTATTTGGCCAGAGTCGCGAGCCTGATTAACAGTGTCTAGAAATAGAGTAAAGCTGTTATAGTGCTATACCCAGATCAAAACCCGTGTTGGGTTGGTGTGAGAAGTTTGTTTTGGGTTAGAAAGGGCATGAGTTGGAGGTGAACACATTTTTCTAGTATCTTGGAGATTGGGTACAAGAGGGCTATGGGGTGAAAGTTTGGGATGTTATTGTTTTTGCCCCCTTTATAGAGAGGTAAAATAAAGGCTGAATGCCAAAGTTTTGGGACATAGGCTTCCTGTAAGGATCTGTTGATTAGGATGTTAATAGGGAAAGCAATGCCATCAGCTGAAGATTTGGGAAAGAATGCGGGGATATTGTCCGGGGCACTGGAGCAGGGTTTAAGTTTGGTGAGTAGTCTTTTTATGAAGTTAGTGGAAACTGGTTTAAGCTTGAAGGAAGGGGGAAGGTTGAGGTCAGACTATACAGGGGAGGATGAAGATAAAGACGACTGCAGAGGGGAGTGATTATTGCTAGGAAAAGTGTTGGTTAGTTCTGCTATAGTGTTACTAAAGATGGAATTGAACAAAGAGGCTATTTCGGAGTCAGGTTTACTTGGGTCAGGGCAAGGACTGATTTTGCTGCCTGGGTTGAGAAGTGAGTTAATTGAGTTCCAGAACTGCCTTGGGTTTGTGGCATGGTTGGTCTGAATTAACTGAATGGAAATGTGCATGTATATTTTCTACAACTTATTTTCCTGAGGCATCAGTCAGTAAGTCTATAACAACAGCTGACAAATATTCACATACAAGCTTACACTTCTTTCACACAATGAAAACATTAGAGTAATTAGTGCTGTTATTTTTCCACCTTTCTATAATCTCAAATTAAAGGTACTTGTCTACTGCTACCCATATGTGCTGAAATTACCTATTTGTCATAATGGTTTCCTGGCCGTTATCACTAGAACTGTGTTAACTACTTTATGCACAGACTATAGGAGAGATGGGTAAATATTTGTTCAACATGGATGCTGACCTCTGTAGGAAGGATGTCATTGAACACCATACTCCTACTTCACAGCAATCCATTTCTAAAGTGAATCTTGAATATGCTGAGATCCTGAGGAAAGCCATTCCAATATGTTCTATAAAAGATATAAGCCAACATAGGCCTCAGGCATGTAGCTATGCTTCTACCTACCACCTATATGCACTACTTCTAAACATAGTGCACATACAGCAGCCTCCAGGCTCACCACAATCAAGGGTCGTGTGAGTATCATGTCATGTCTAAGCCCATGACACCACCTGTTCATTCTGCCACACACCACAATGTTCCTGTCATAGGTTAATCTAATGGTACATGCTCAGATGTTCTAGTCACTAGGATGACCAAGGACAAGGTGATAATCAGCTGACTTTCATGGGCTAGAATGCATGATGTAATGAGGGCCCTTATGTCCATTTCCTCCAAATAGATATACAGTCTGATCATTGCCAGTGTGAGGTATACAGTCTTAGGTGTTCCATCCTGGAGCAGATGAAAATAGACATGGTTAAACTTTCTATGTAGGCATCAAAATCCAGGAAAAGACTAGTCTAACAGCATCTTGCCATCACAGAGAATGATGCCTCAGCATAAACAGGAAGTAAACAACTTCAACTTCAATAACTCGTTTTCTAACTGAAGTCATTCCAAATGAATCTAGTGTGTGTCATCATAGGGGACAGTCAGCAGTTTATTTAGTTAGTTAGTTAGTTATGTATTTGCTGACATGGGTAGATCATTGTTCCAAATGGAGCATTTGCGGACTTAGCCTGGGGTTTACTACCAGTAAAAGACATGACAGAAAGTAATGTAATAAATAAGTTACATAATAACTTACACTGAGAAGACAGTAAAACAACTTATGATACAAAAACTGGCAGTGAAGTAACAGGACTATGCCTTACAATGTTTGGCACTGGACTGATTATCTCATTTCAGTAAAAGAACATTGACTAGTCTAAATACATATCCTACAAACTGAATGTTATAGTACGCTAAAAATTCATTGACAGAAGGGTAGCTGGGCTAAAAAATTATCATTATAAACTAAGATAGAAATATCAAGAAAATGAGGTAATGGGAAGGGGACTATACTGTATAAGGAGTGGATTTCTAAAATGGCTGATACCAAGGGTGCCTGGCTGATACCAAGGGTGCCTGGCTGACTAAGTCTGCTGAGAAATTCACTCTTGGTGATGTCATTAATGCTCCGGCTAATACCCATGTCTTACAGGAAGGTCTTAGGCACACTAGTTCTTGGTTTCAAGATTATGGTCTAACGCTAAATATAAAACAAGCAGCATGGTACTCTTTGGGATGCAAGACCACCACTGCATCTACATCACTGATAACATCCCCTTAAAACTGACATCATCATCAGAGACATTACAGCACTGTCCACTCCCATAGCACCTTTTTAGGCAATGCCAACCTGATAAACCTATTGACATAATGCAACAAGCAAAGGAGAATATGATGGTGTTACTGATCAATGCTAGGAGACTAAACAAAACTCCATTCCCTACAAGCTTGTCTCGCCCTGCAGGTCATTGATATCTGTGTAGTGACCGAGGCATGGTTTAAAAGAAAGTCATCTGCCCAAGGAAACTACCACATTGACAATATGCCCTGATGAGTTGACCCAGTTGTTCAGGATTATGGAACTTATGTGGACAGTGACCTAATGTTTGACCAACATGTGTCTATTGTTGTAAGAAAGTTCTTCTATACTGCACAACTTATAAACAAAGGAATTGTGTCTAGACCTAAGGTTATCACTGTCCCCTTTTATTCAGCCCCATACCTCTCAACCTCTCTGTGCAAGAACTCTGGAAAAGCCATATATAAAAGTGGGTCAGAGATCCAAAAACAGGGACAATTTTTAAGTATTGTTATTACAAACTTAGAAAGTTGATAGAATAACAGGTTTTGCATTAGCATGCATTTTCTGAAGAGTAGGACGTCTGAAGCTCAAATATCTGTCATTATTTTCCAACTTTAGTCTTTAATGATTTGCCACTAATTTGCAAGACAACCATAATTTTATTAAAAATGGACCAAAAATATGAGGCAAAAATCTGGACATTCTGCAAAATTCTGTACATTTGAGAGATATGTATCAGCCCTCATTAGGCCAGTCATTGAATATAATACCCCCACTGGCATGTATCTATCCAGACACATGCAACAACTGGAATGCCCACAGAGATACCTTACTAAAATGATACAAGACCTAAACTATATGTCAAACATGGATAGGCTAAAAGCTCTATCACTATACTCGGTAACCTACATAATGCTAAGAGGTGACCTGTGTCAGGCATACAAGGCATTCTCCGACCCATTACTGATGGATTTACTGCACATCAGCAAGTCAAACTGAATCAGAAATACTTAGTCTAGAGATCTTAATCTCTTCTGCAACATCAACAGAACAATTTTGAGGGACAAGTATAACTCACAGAAGATACTGCTGCTCTGTAACACAATCCCCATCAACATAAAACAAAGTTCATCCTTGTCCATATTCAAGTGCAACTTAGATCTATGGATGGGAAACAGAAAAATTATTCCATGACTGCCCCGTATACTACTAATGTACAGAGAGAGCTCCTAAATGCTTTATCCCATGCATGGGACACCTCAAATTATCTATGATGATCCCAGTTATACTAATTAGGGGTAATACATAATTGTCCCTGGGATGGGTAAGACCAATCTATAACCAAATGGGATAGGTTATTTTGAGCACAAAAAGGGTAATTGGCTTGGCTTAAATGGCTGACAAGCTAACCTAGTACTTACCTATGAACCTAAAAGAGACAGAGATATGTTCTGTAGATAAGTTCTCATTTGACAGCCATGTGTCAACCATTCTACCTAGCCCAATATCATAGGGATATATCCTCCAGATACAGAGAAGTCATTGTCCCTCTCTAATCCTCCCTGAGTAGACCCATAACAAAATATAGAGATCCCTTTGGCATGTGCCTATCTATGCACATTTCCAAGCTTGAGAGACCCCAAGGATTCCTGACAAAGGAAATGGAGGTTATTTCCTAAATGACTGACACTTATGTAGACAGTGACAGTAGCCAGAAAAGAAGAAGAAAAATGTCTGGCGGGGAAGAATCTTGCAGCTGTTCAACAAAAAGCAGTTCAAGTTTTAGCTTTTGTATAGGAGATGGCTTTCAGTAACTTAGAGGAAAAATAGATCACTATTTTCAGCCTCTTTCAGACTCTTGCATGGTAATATCTGCTTGGCTTTCAGGACTATGAATGATCCTATCCTGTATGATTGCTTATTTGATGATGTAAGGTAGTGCCAGCTGTGCCAGGGGGAGTAGGGCAGTGCATGTGTAACATATGCCAGTATAGTTAGCCGGAGTTTTGTAAAGAATTATATGTAATTTGAATGTCAAACTGATTTGTACAGATGCTTGTGTTAAAAATGTATCAACAGTAGGTCCTGCTAGACAGAAACAAAGTATACATGTGTCAGACTGTATTGATGTAACTGATAGAATGTATATATACTTAACAGAGAATATCAGAAGGGAAGGGGTTAAGCTCGGACCAGCTAACCTTAAGAAAAATAGCTTGAAATTCAATGACTTGGTTTATGCCATAAAGATTTTATCTCACAGGTCTGAATACAGCCAGAGATGTAATGTTTGTGAAAAGCCTGGGCTGGGATCCTACTCTGTTGTCCTTAGAGGTGAACTAATGCTACCTTGGGGTGCCAGAGAATGGCTTGTTAGTTTCTGCAGGAAGTGTGGAAGTGATGGAGTTGTTTTACAGTTTCCAGATACAGTAATAAACCTTAGCTAAAGTTCTATGTGTGTATTGTGACACATCACAGCCAGATCCTGGCTCAGTTTCTAGTGAGAAGGTAGTGCGATAACCACAGAGTCAGGTGACCAGATGTGATGACATTCTGTAACTAGCACTGAAATTGTATTTGAATAGTAGTAAGAGATGTGAAGTGTGCACTCCATTTTTGACCTGATAATACACTCATCCACATTCATCTTGCCTCACTTTAGTAAGTAACTAAGCAACAGTAATTCTTCGGCCAGTTAGAAAAATATAGTGATATTAACTAAATGTTGCTTTTTTCTGTATGTGTCTGAGTCTTTCCATCTCTGTTGTTTTTTTATATTTCCTGTGATTGACATTCTTGTGGTTGTTGTAAATTGATATTCAGTATTTTCATGTTTTTTATTTAATATTAAACATATCTAAACTTTTCATTGTGGCTGGTCTTTTAGAAAATATTTTAATCTTTGAGAGTACTTGCATTTATTTAGCGGCACTGTGGCTCCACATTCCTGAAAGTCTTGCTACTTGGTTAAACACAACCATTTGTATAAGTATTAATTTTAATTAATATAATTGGGGACCCTGGTAAGAGCCTTAAAGTAGCTGGCTTTGGATATTCTGCTGGCAGCAGATCTATCTCATAATCTGGGTGGAAGTGGAAGAGTGGGTAAGCTGTGCCAGCCTTTCCCATGTGGGTGCTTGTGTGAAAATCAAATCTCAAATAGAGTGTGTGTGACAGCTACTTTGAACAGGGACACTGAGAGCACTGATTTAACAGAGAGGGTGGTGGAGGACTTGGGTTGGAACACCCGGCTAAGGACTCAGCTGTATAGTGGTCAGTGGGGAGACTTATTAAGGGGCTGGAGAGAAAGCCCAGTCCCAGGACTGGAGCGTGTATTCCCTGTGTGATCTTAAAGGAAATCATACTTGCTGCAGCGAGCCGCATCTGAAAATACTGTGTGTGTCTATTCTTCCCAAAGTGAATGTTCCCCACTGGTGTCTGTGGTGAGGATTGATCACTGGGCCAGAGGAGGGACATCACAGCTTACACATTTAAAAAATGGCAAAACTGCCAATACTTATTCGAAGTATATATTGACAAACTGGCTGGCATGATCAATGTCTGTCTGAAAGGATCATTTACCTATGTTTTTTTGAAGGGGATGAGGTGGGAGAGATGGTTGAGAATGGAACTTAGATGGGATATCCAATTAGCAATGTGACACAAAGGTAAGAGTGTTAGACCATGTCAATCAAAGGAGCTCCATTGACTCTCTTTAAAACAGAACTCAGTGATCAGTTTGTAGGAAGGGGACTTCCAAGTTGGCTGCACACTGATCAACAGATTAATTAGAATTCTCCCAGTGTGAAAATTGCAGTTGTGAAAAAAGCCAGTAAAGCTAACAAACTGAATAAAATTCAGTTACTTGTGTGTAATTGCCTTGCCTGGATGCCATCAGAGAGGAAATGTGGAGAAAATAACAGAAAATTAACCAGGAAAGAAGATAAACCTCTAGCCAGAAAGAGTCTTGCAGCTGTAAAAAAGCAGTTCAAGTTTCAGCTATGGTACTTGCAATGTCTTTCAGTGCTTTACAGGAAAAATAAATCAAATTCACTTGCAGGTGTTCAAAGTAAGTGAAATGTTGAAAAAAATATATACAGACATATTACAAAAAGTTGGAAAATAGAAGAAGCTAGCTAGTCAGTGGATCTGATAAAACTGACAACATCAGTGGTAGAAATGAAGAAAAGGCGAGCTGAGCTTAAGATTTCTCAAGAGCAGCTGATCCAAAAAATAGCACAGTGAGAAGAAAGTGCACATAGAGAAAAATTAAAACTTTGTGAGGTACATGCTAAAAGGGCATTGTACTTCATAATGGCTCTTATAAGGGAAGAATACAGGGATGCTATGACCAACTTGTCCCTGGATGAGAGACCCTTATTAATGAGATGGGCCATGTAGAAAGCTTTCCATACGATGGAAGCAAAAGGGTCTTCAAAAGACAGTTTGCTATCAGCCTTGGAGCCCAAGTCTGTCACAACTGATTGCATGCTTAGGACCTTGTTATTAATGTGATAATTTGTGGGAACATCACTTTCCCCAAAGGGGATGATGATGCATTTTTGGCATTCAGTTTGAGGCCATGTTTCTGGCACCGGTTATTTGCTTGGGTGAGACCCTCTTGGAAGATGTCCACATCACTAGGGGAGTTGATGACAGTGCCCATCTTGCAGTCATCTGCAAACTTGGTCAGCCGTAGCCCACTAGTTTTGGCCTGCACCTCAGAAAAAGTATATCCCAAGCAACAGAGGCCCCAAGATCAATCCATGGTATACACCTCTCATTATGGGTCTACTTGAGGTGGCTTCCCCTCTTTTGAATAGGTGGGTTCTATCACTGAGCCAGTTTGCTACCTATCTGGTTACATATGGATTGATGCCTAGTTGACAGAGTTTATCTATTATACCCGAGTGGGGAAGAGTGTTAAAGGCTTTGGACAGGGTCAAGGTAAGTGCTGTGCACCATCTTTCCTTCATCCATGGCTTTGGTGACTGTCTCAAAAAAGTTGACCAAATTAACAGGCATGACCTCCCATGATGAAAATAAACTGTGTGGGTTTGAGTGTTTGAAGGCTGCCAATGTCCTTGTTAATGAGGCCCATGATAATCCACTCCATGGCCTTGCAGATTAGGCTAGTTAGGCTGACGGGTCTATAATTTCCTGGATCAGTGGATGCTCCACCTTTGTGCAAAGGGACGACAGTGGCTGTCCTCCACTTGGCTGGGACAAAGCTGGTACTCAGGCTTTGGTTGAATAGGGTGCCTAATGGTGCTGCAAGTTCCTATCTGAGTTCATGTAGGATGCAGCCTGGGATGTTATCAGGTCCCATGGAGGCTCTATTTTTTTGCCTTTGAGTGTTCTGTGATGACTTGCTCCCTAGAGATAAGGGGGGCAGGTGCTGAGGATGTCCTGATGTACTGATGGGGGGACAGGAGGGCTGAAGTTTTCACTGAACCTGTCTGAAATCAGGTTGGCTATATCGACGGCATTTGTGTATGTGGTATCCTTGACCACCAGTTCTGAGCAGATCTGAGTGCTTCCTTTGAGATTGCAGATATACATGAAGAAGGCCTTATGACTGTCTTTTGTAGATGTGGCCAGTTTGGACTCTTTAAAGGATTTCAGTAGTGCTCGTATTTGCTTTTTCAGGCTAAGAAGTGATTGCTTCCAATTAGGCACCTGCTCCTTCTTGGTCCGGGACAGCAATTTTATCCTTTTATTATAGAGATTATTTATTAAAGATGTCCAAAAGACAGGTTTACTCTTCCTTGAGTAGGATTATTTAGTCCTGTCAGGTATACCTGATTCCATGCAGCTATATAAATGCTCATATAGTACTTTGGTGCAGGTTTGGACATATGTGCCAGTTCCTATGGAGGGGGAGGGGGCTGTGAAGCTGTTTATACCTTCCCTCAGGAGGTTGTAATCATCTTTGAAGAAGTTTTTTGTTTGACCTTAGCTGGGGGGTCAAGGGGAGATGGTGACTTCTAAAGTGACCGCTTTGTGGTCAGATATTACCAGGGAGGATGACAATGTAGGGATGCTGCAGTGGTTACTCATGTTGGTTAATACCAAGTCCAGGATATTTTCACCTCTTGTGGAAATGTCGACCAGCTGGTCCAAGGCATTTACACTGATGAAATCAAGAAATCTCTGGGCATTCATGTTTTAGCATTAGTAGTTCTTCCAATCTATGGCTGGATAGTTAAAGTAACCCAGGATGAGGGTAAAGAGTTGAATTTTGATAAATTCGAGAAGGCCCAGATAGGTGGAGTGGGCATCTTGAGTCAAAGTTGGGGGCCTGTAGCTAGCTATGATTTGAATAGGGGTCTTGTCAATGGCTAACTGCACCTGGAGTGTCTCATGTGTGTCATACTGTTTGATTAGCCAGGAGGTGTGTATGTCTTTTATATATATTACATCTCCACCTTGTTTTGCTTTGTTGCCCATGGTTTGGGGTCTGAATTTATGATAGGATGAGTAACCTGATATGGCTGGGGTGCTCTATGCAGCTTTGAATCAGGTTTCTGTGACTGCACAAATGTCAGCATCTTCTAGGGATAAGAATGCTTGGAATGAGTGCAGTTTCATGTTAAGACTCCTGGCGTTTAGCAGCATGACCTTTAATTTGTGTTTTGATGAAATTTTCATATTGGTAGTTTCTGCCTCATGGCATTGCCTAAAAAAGGCGCTATGGTGGAGGCAACAGCCTTTGCCAGGAGCCTGAAGCCCAAGGGAGACAGATGTGGATATCTCTGGCAAAGCATCGTGGTTTGTCAGTCATGTCTTCCCAGGCTGTCAGGTACTGGATCCCCTTGGAATGACACCAGAAGCTAAGCCAATTGTTAAAGTCAGTAATTTTCTGTTTGTACTAAGGCATCATTCTGGGTGATGTAGAATGTTGGCTCCACAAGTGTATCCAAGGTGGTGAACTTCAAAGGTAAAAAACACAATTCGAAGATAAAAGTGATAAAAAACAAAACTCTTATAGCGATAAACACATAAATCCAGTAAAATCAAAAAATTAACATAATATGGTCAAACGTGTAAAAATTCAAAAAATAATCTCAAGAAAAACTCTTCAAGACACTTTTTAACTTCAGACTTCTTACACCTCTTCATCTTACTTACTCAGACAAACTTAGCTTTACATATTGATACTAAGTTTACATTTTTGGAATGCTCTCTACAACAGATCACAACTGATCAACAACTACATAAAGCTCAAGCTAGATCAAAGCAGAACATCAACATAACCAAATACATCACAAATAAATAAAATAATAATAAATAAAATTAAATTTAAAAAATTAAATTAAAAAAAAAAAATTTAAAAATAAAGTAAAAAAAACATAAAAAAATAATGAATGTTAAATATGGTAATGGATAATATAATAAACAAATGGATAATATTTAGCATTTAGGTTTGGATTAAAAACCAAAATGGAAAAATGGCTCTAAAATGTACCAATAGTAGAAAATACCGAAAAAAAAAAATATAAAGAATAATTAGAATGGTCATATAATTATCATGGTTTAATTAAATCAGGATTTCTAAAATAAAACCATTTTTTTATTTTAATTATTCAATTTGTTTTGTTTTTATTATATTTTTCTTTATTTTCACTATTTTCTGTTATTAAATTTACATTTTGATTTTCAATTTTTTCTTTTGCAAAAAATTCATGTTGTTTTTTCTCGATGCGCCTATTATTTTGATCTATCCACTGGAATTTTATAGTGTAAGATGATGATTTAAGATTGATAAGTTGCGTGGAGGCATGTCTAAATTAATTAAAGTTGAATTTAAGAGGTGGTAAATTCGGTATCCGGCAGTCGAACTGTTAAGTCTGACCAACAGCAAATCAATATTTGCTTAAAAAGTCTATAATTAAGACTCATATAAGTTGTATGTATCTGTGGTTCTTATGCCTGTGTTTCTCAACTTGAAGACTGGTGAGCTTTTTTTATGTTCTCGCTATCGTTGTTTTATTGATGTAGAATGTTGCTTAAGGCTAAGAACATACCTGCCTGGGAAAATATTCAACAAGCTCAATCCTGACTGTCTTTATATTGTCCAGGGAGGTACATCTCAAGTCATTCACTCCAGCATAGACTATGACAGAGTCATAACAGTACCTGTTGTTGAGAGACTTGAGTGCATGGGTGATATGGTAGATTCTGGCACCTGACAAACAACTAACCATGACTTTCTCCTTATCCAGCCTGGTGAGGGGCACATCTGTGTGTCTCACAATAGAGTCTCCTATGACTAATATGTTGGATTTATGTTTAGGCCTTAGTGGCTCTGAGACACAGGTGTGTGGACTAAGTGTCGTGTGTGGTGTGGTGGGCAGTGGAGTTCACATGTATTTTTGCCTTGGAGGTGTCTTTTGTTTAGGTATGTTTTTGTTGAGGACCACCACATATGTAGGTGTGTTGTGTAGGTGTGGGTGGTGTTTGAGGTGTGGTGTTTGTGTTGACAACCTTCTCAGTGCCAGATATACTGGCTTGTGAAGGAGAAGCACTGATTCTAGGTTCTTAATGTAATTGCATCTCTCACAAATTGTATTCCTAGGTCGTAGTAGCAGAGGGTTGTCCATGTACATGTGGCAGTTGCTACACTGTCTCAGGATGCCCATATTAACCAGACTGGCAGGAGAAAGCGTAGGAAATTGTCCATCCACATTTATCAGAAACTGAGAGAGAGAGGCCCGGGAGAGCTAGGATGGTAAAGGGTGGAAGGTCTAAGAGTAGTACTACTAGGTGATCAAACAAGTGCTACTAAGGGAATATTTGTAGCTGGAATAACTCACAAAGGGTTAAAATAGTGCAGCTGGAGCTCTGGATGCAGCAAACCTGTATCAGACTAGGCTATTCAATTTAAGGTTAAGAACACAGTAAAACTCACAAAGAAGCATAGATTAACCACTTTCAGGCAAAAACATAACTTACAGTATGAAAAAATACAGTTAAACAGCAATGAATTGCAGTAAATAGCAATGAAATACAGTTAAACAGTAATGAAATTCAGTTAATAATTAAATAGTTTTAAAACTGCAAATTTGTTTAAAACAGTGCATATGCTAAGTAACCATGTGCTGTCTCCTCCAAAACCACCTCCAGAAAGGCAATTACACAGTGAGTGATTCAAGAAATCATTCAGCCATGTCGATCAACAAGATCATCCTCACTACATCACTGTACTGATCACGGCCAAAAGGTCATGTTCAACTAACTGCCATGACAGTGTTATGGGGATCAGGGGTGGAAGGGAACACTAGACACCAAGGATTACTCCAAATGTAAAATGTAAGTGCCTTAACAGCACAAACAGCAGAGCAGGGTTTGGAAGTGAAGGCAAGCACTGTATACAAGGGATTACTGTACTTGTAAGTGCCATAATGGCACCAAAAGCAGTATAAGAATCAGGGGGGGTTGAAACAGTAGACACCAGAGATTACTGTAAACGTAATGCCATAATGGTACCACCAGTAGTACTGGGATCGGCAGTGAAGGAAACACCAGACACCAAGGATTACTCTAAATATAACTGCCACTAGGGGATGCGGGTGACACACTTACCCCCAGGGAATATCAGGTATATGCCATAATGGCACTTCAACTATTATGGGGATCAGGACAAGAGGGAACATTAGACTCCAGGGATTCTGCAAATGTGCCATAACAGCATATAATCTATTATGGTGATTGTGAGTAGGAGGGAACCATGGGAGAGAAGACAAATCAGGGGCGACAGGTGGGGGGATTGTAGTTTATATGTGTGTGTGCATGTGTGTGTGTGTGTGTGTGTGTGTGTGTGTGTGTGTGTGTGTGTGTGTGTGTGTGTGTGTGTGTGTGTGTGTGTGTGTGTGTGTGTGTGTGTGTGTGTGTGTGTGTGTGTGTGTGTGTGTGTGTGTGTGTGTGTGTACACGTGTGAGTGTGTGCATGGGAGAGTGACTGTGGGGAGTGCTAATACCTACATGAGCAGCAGTTTATTACTACATCCGCACATCAAGGTAATAACTGCTATTCAGAGATATTCAAATTACTTGGTAAAGAGGTCTTGCTTCATCATGGCTAACAATACTCAGAATTGCAAATTAGCTCATTGTGGAAGAAAGGCTTTTTTGGTTTGAGTCATACGGCTCATGATAGGCCATTATTTGAAGTCCCAGGAATATTTTACAAATAGCGAGTTCTTTTTGGGCTTGTACAGATTACTGAATTTACATCTGTGTGCTGCTGTTTTGTCTTTCTCATCTTTTCCAGCAACATACAGGAATGCAGCATTGAGCATGATGTTGATCCGTCAGGTAATTGTGATATATTACAATGTCATGACAACTGCTTTTACAAGCACAGGTAGTATACCTGTGGATACTTGTTAGTCTGTCATTCAGAAGGTATGCAGACCACCTTCAAGGCTCAGACATGGCACAGGGATGTAAGTGGACAGTAGTAGTAGCCATCGTCTGCAACATATCACACACTTGTCACAAAGGTATCACCACTGGTCCATATTTTAAAAGCACACAGGTTGCATCAGTGACACTGTAATGTGTTGCTAGCAGATATATAGTAGCAGGACCCTGATGTGACCATATCTGTGATGCATTCACAACACCTACTCTTATCCTAAGACATATCCCCTCATGTTGCTGCAGAGGAGGCATGTCATTATTCTAGACTGCTACAAGAAAGCATTACTACACAAGATGTGCTGTCCATGGGTATATACTCCACTGAATGCACCTTCTATGCACTGAAATACAGTATGCAAACAATCCTTATAGTTTTCTTTCATTCAACCGATGTGAGTTATCATGTGTTATATGCTGTGAATGCACAGCACATAATACAAGGTGTGCAATGAATGCACAAGCAGCTGTTGTTTATGGCACAGTTAGTAAGTGTGTACTCAGATAAATATGCCACCTCTCTGCACTGCACAAGTCTCTATATAGTGTATAGAAAGTGATGCTATATAGAGACTTGCTTTATCTTCAACAATGTCTGTTGAGAACCTCACATGCTGCTATCCTGGTCAATGCACAGAAGGGTGGTTTATACTTGTGTTACAACTCTGGCACCCGGACATCAGCTATGATACTGAACTGTCCCTTGGTTCTGCAATGTGTGGTGACACACATACATCTGTTGTTAAGACTCATTCTAAGAACAGGCACATACCATGTGCTGAGGGCATAGGTGCATTCTAGAAAAATAAACAGTGAACACATGCATGCAGCCATGCCTTGTACTTTGCACAGTACAGTGTGCTTTGGATGTTACACAATGGCTGCTGTCTTATACAAATGTCAAGGAAGAAATGTCTGCTAAGCATCTCTGCCAGTGCTTTGTACTTCACAGTGTGCATATTACATCTATGACCGTTAACATTGGTAACATCAGCAGCAATGTTCAGTATTTTCTCTATATAGCTATGTGAACTTTCTCTGGAGAATCCCATTCCCACCCACCTCTCAAACCCCTGCTGATTAATTGGCTACACTAAACTGTCCATGCAAAAGTTGAATTTACCCTTGCCTTTGTCATCCAGATCATGGCTGAAAATTATCCAAGTTGACTTACCTGGTTAACAAATAAATGAATGAAACTAAAACACTGATCACTGTTGTGTGATATCACGCATCTCTGTTTCCTGCCTTACCTGCATAGGTTCTGGATCAGCTGGTATTGTGCTGTATTTTTTTGCAATGCCTATGGAGGATCATGTTGATGCAGTTTCTTAGCTTGATGTTGTGGCATGAATACATATTCCACTATTTGCATCTAGAAATGCATGTGGCATTCCCACCTCCAACTCCCCGATCCCCTCACCTTTTTCTTATGTTCATGTTGCAGCACACAGTAAAGATCTTGCAGTTATTTTCTGTCATTTTTTTCCCAGCACTATATTGCTGGCACACTCTGGATATGTCCAGGCACTAGCACATCTGTAAATATGCAAATACATTTATTGGCTGTGATCTGGGTTCATCTCTGTGATGCATAATATTTATTACCAGCAGCATCCTTGCAGATTTTAAATAGGTATCTTGAGCTTAGTCCAGAGTAATATAGAAAACCATCTACACGTTATCCCCACAGTACTTCTCCATACCTAAAGCCTGTTACCATTAGTTCCTCACCATATCTGTGATTCCTGTGTGCTTCGCCAGGTCACATATATACACTGATTACATTGTCTTATCTATCACTTGTGATGTATTTTATCGAACATAATCCCTTTGAATTTGCTTATGCTTTTCTGACTGGCCTGATGATACTTACATAATTATGTAGTTTCAATCTACAGTGCCAAGCCCAGCACCTAGTCTATCAGCCCCATGAAATACTTTCTGAACACTTGCATGCTCTGCTGTTGTTTATGAAACCCGTATTTCTTTTAGCTGTAATACCCCTATTTCAGTGAACTAACTTATATTGTACTAGTTAATGTCTGGGATATTCCTGTGGTACTAACATCTGATCTCTAGAATGTGATTGTTCCAGGAAGGAGAAACCTGTCATTATCCATCTCTCCAGAAAAACTGGCTTTCTACATCTTGTTTGGAATTTCACTGGCAGATGGTGAGCAAATTATAGCATCATCTCTATGACAGTGTTGTTGCACCTTCACAGTAGCTAGTTGATGGAAATGCATAATACCACAAAAGTATTTCTGAGATAGTGCATGACATGTCCAATAAATGTCTGACATCAGTCCATGCCCTGCGGTATCATGAAGGTGTCTTACATTTGCAGTCTTTTCTGTTAGACCAGCATAGATCACTGCAAGATCTTGTATGTTCAACCTGCTTTATCTGTTCACATCGTCAGGGGTCACTTTTCTTTGAATTGTAGTTGCGTCTTTATGCATGAATTGCTCTGCATGCTAACATGCTAATCAGTTTTGCACATGTTGCACATCTGTCTGTATAAAAGCGAAGTGCAAATGCGGGTGAACAATTTGTTCTTACTGTGCTGCTCTTTCTGAAACCGTTCCAACAAAGTTCAACCTTTTCCCTGGTGTTGTTTCTTAGTTCACTATATTACATCTCTTTGAATCCCATTTTTTCAAGCAAATCCAGAAAAAATTAGTGAAAAAAAACTTTTGCCTTTGCTAATTGAAGAAGATCTCTGTTCACTAATGTTACATTTTTCCTGTGTCTTTTTACAGTTGAAAAACCATTCAAGTGTGAGTTTTGTGGGCGAAGTTACAAGCAACGAAGTTCTTTGGAAGAACATAAAGAACGGTGCCAAATCCTTCTACAAACTGCAGGGGCATGTGGCATTGGTAAGTTTTCATGTCAACAACTTTGTTACTTTTTCATATTCATCTGAAAAAGCTGTTGTAATCTGAATATTATCAAACCATGGTAACGTGCAGTTTATTATGCAATTATTATATAATATTTTGAAATAGTGACATCATGCATTTATGAAGCAGGTCATTACATATCTATAACCTCATTAAAAGAGTGTTTGAGAGCATTGGCCCTTGTTTTTTTCTGATCATTACAGCCACAGTGTATTTGAATTTAGATTCAAGATACAGACCCATGTTTGCAGCTCAGTGTGCATTTTTTTGCATAACCACGCCAGGGTGGAGTATTCATCTGCACTGGAAACACTGTTCCATCATATTTTATAAGTAGCACTATATGGAATGAAGCAAAGCTCCAGCTAATGCCACTTAATATTGAGAAACACTGCGGTAGCGTTGTCGCCTCACAGTAAGACACTGTCCAGTTCGATTCTCAGCTAGAGCGTCTTCTGCGTGGAGACATGCGTGAATGGGCGTACCTTCGTTGAAGGTTGTGCATCAGGCCTGGCAAGCCGGTATGTAAAAATCAACTGCCAATCATTAGCGGACCGGAGTTCCGCTGTGGCGACCCCTAACTGGGAAAAGCCGAAAGACACAAACAAACTAAGACAATGTGCATTAGTCAATGCACAGAGATACACAAGCATGCCAGCAGGACATTGCATTAATTTCAGATTCAGAGGTGAAAACATGCTGTAAACTGAATTAACAGATTATATATAGCTATGACATCAGTTACTATAGAAGCATTGAGTATGTTTGCCTGTGCAAGTGTGTGCATTTATGTGTGATGTGCATTTACATGTTCATGAAAGGATTTTGTCAGCAGACAGTACTATGCAGCTACAGGATTGTTAATCCAATAACATAAAATGTTATATTATTTTAATTGCCAAACAAGTGATCAGAAAACAGTAGTGTTCTAGCACCTTGTTTTGCTCACAAGTGTTAGCAGAATAACTCTTGTGGTTTAATAAGCTGTGACCAACTCAGACCTTCTTTATCAGAATAAGTACTATTGTGACAGTAATATAAAGCTTTGGCTGCTGCTAACTAATGCCATTAATCATCAAACTTCATTCTCAAACATACCGTGGCTCTTTCTGTATCAGCGTATGCACCCTGTAAAACCACTGTTACTTAACACCTTCATTTCTCTCACTTCAGTTTTTAGTCATTTCATTACGTTCCACTTGCTAATAGTTTCACTGATCATCTGGCTTAATTTTAATAATTATTAAAACATCAACTATTATTTTTATAACTAGAAAAAACAGATATGGTAATGGTATTACTAAAATTATAAAATTAATGATATCCTAATATCCATGCCTGTGGGAGGCAAATATCTTATAATAGCTTTCATTTGCAAAGTGTTTTTTTTTTTTACATGAGGATGTGCACAACACTCCTAGTTTTGATTAGATGAGACTTAAAAATGTTTTTAGAGAAAAAATTCAAATGTTAGAAAAAAGAGGGAAAACAAGTTCAAGACGTCAGTGAAGTCTAGGAGCATTAAAGTCTAAGAGTTTAAGAAAGTTCATCTAAAATGTCTAAAAAGTGTAATAAATATACAGAAAAGACTGAAAAGGAAGAGAAAAAAAGAGAAACAAGGAAAGGAAATGTCTGAAAGGAAAGAAAAAGCTAAAATAATACAACATGAAATAAGTTTTCATGATTTAGTTTTTTTTTTTTGAGTTCAGTATTGCAGAACTTCGATCCTCTGGTCCTTGATGATCAGAGGTTGAATGTTCTGCAATTTTGACACTCTTAAGGGGATATATATATATATATATATATATATATATATATATATATATATATATATATATATATATATGTGTCTATGGCATAAGATTGAAAGTTCAAAAGACTGTAAACCAAAATACATAAAAAATTCAAAATATTGTAAATGGGAATTTACCCCTCCTCCACTGTTGTGCAATCTTGGACTTAGTAAATATAATTAGCACAGGGTTATATATATATTTTTTTTTTTTTTTTTTTTTTTTTTTTTAGTGTATGGTTGTAATGGAAGAATGCTGTAAAATGTTTCCACTATAGGCATGACAAAGCATGCCAAAAAGATGAGAACAATCCTATACTTTCAATGGTTGCAGTTGAGAAAAAATATATATGTCCCTGAGGAATGTTATGCAGAACCTATGGCATTTAAAGAAATGGTTAAATTTAAGATATATCCCCAGAAAGAGTCTTTTCTGGTTTTCCACAGGACTGCTGATATATTTACTATGGCAACAGAGTAGTCTCATTTACTTTCATCAGTCACATCTTCATTCACTTATGCATTCACTGTTTCAGGCCCATACAGCAGCATTAGATTACTTTTGGCTCATGTAGAAGTACTTCAGGGTCATTCAACAGGCAGCACAGTCACAGGTCCCATACAATATACCACTCCAATATATATGAGATGACCTTAAATCCTCGTATGAAGTTTCCTGTCAGTATCTTCTAGACCAACACTGACTACTACTTCTTAAAAAAATAAAATGGAACAAAACACACCTTCAACTCTACCTTCCTAAGAGAAGAAACTGTTTTGTGCAAAACAGATTGACTCTCCCTGTCAGGTCTCTGTGCAGGAAAGAATAAAGTTGTGAATGTGACCCACATCAAGACCTCACTTCAGCCACCAGGGGAGGCACTAAGACCAGAAGACAAAAAAAACCCTCATGACTGCCTCAGTGATGGCTGCACTATGACTGGCTCTCATGCCAGTGACGGAAAACAACTGGGCATTGTTGGGGCTCTAACAAGATGGTCGGCAGACATGGAACCAGAAATATGATTAAAACACTTAGAGGTTGCCCTTTGGCCTCCTTGGAAGAAGAAAACTTTTATACAAAAATAATTGGGTCTCCCTTGTGCATGGCTGCAGAATGAGTTAATCATTAGTTCTGCCCTCTTGGACATCCCCCTTCTGTAAACTATTAATATTGACATTGAAATTCTATGGATGGTAGACAATGGATATTTTATCCTGAGCAAATTATAAGTTGGTTACACTTAAACAGTCTCAACCTCGGGCTTTTCTTTCCTTCTGTCAGTTTTTCAAGTTTGAATAAAGCAGTAGGCAAGCCAGTTACTCAGCCTCACACATTCATAGAGAAAAGTAAATACAGCAAGCACATGCAAGATGTTTATAGAAATATAAAAATGCATTAATTCTCTAGTTACCTTTCTTTCTTCAGTTATCAAAAGTGGCAGTAATCACAGTCCTTTTCAGATACTGAATACAGAGCGGTAAATTTTGATTTACATTTGTTACTATCAAGAGATATGCAGAGACTCAACCATTAACTGAAGATGTAAGGCTGAGATTCTCGATATACTACCAGCACTGAGAGCTTACTTGCTCAACTTAAGAGGATATGTAAACTTAGACAGAAAAGAAAGGATTTACAATAAGAGCAGTGAAACAGAAAAGTTGCAGCCATAACAACAAAAATCCATCTTATTTCCACACCCCCACTCACTAACAGATAGTTTAACCAATAGAGGACCGAGAACTGAAGCAGCTCAGATGATGACTGAACTCAATGAGAAAAGATTAATTGTTATACTACTTCTACAACAGTCTTGTCCTTAAAGATGTAATGTTATGAATGCCACCCTCAAATGTATATTCATCATTTTGTGGAAGACTGGTTATGCCTTTTGTGAACATAGTTTTAACTTCAAAAGAGCATTGCTGGACAAAGAGCTTCTGAAATCTCTGCATGTCCTCTAACCTTTGCATTTGCACAGCTTCATTGGTTTTTTCTCTATCAGGTTTGATACCCTCTGACATTAGAATGTGATCCATGTATTTCAATCATGTCACTTTCATTTGACGTTTCTTCTTAATTAACTTGAAATTATGCCATTTAAATTAATTCAGTGGCTGTATTATTATCTTTTAATGCCCTTCTCGTGTCTTGACACCCAGCACTGTTAGAACACCAATTATGTTTGCAATACTAGCCAACTCTGTGATGTACATGGCTAAAGTTCTGAATTAAAGATGATTCAAGTTCAATTACCAGCTTCAGCACTGAAAAAGCTGACAAAAGGAGGGTGGGACTAATTTGTTTATTTATTTACTTATTTACTTTTATTTATCAGGAAAGTCTGAATAGTCAGGAGCACATTTTCAGTGGAGGCCCAGGAATTATTACAAAACATTTTAAGAATGATAATTATATGGTCATTAAAAATAATACAAAAACCAAATACAGTTTAAATAGTTATACCAAATTAGACATAATATGAAAATATTGGTTAAGAGTAGATACAAGTTATATGACAAATTTTAGCCCATTTAAGGAGAAATTAAAGGAAATTAGTATTAAACACACAAGAGTTACAATATGAAGTAAGAGAAAAGAAGGCTTATGGTATATTTAATGAGAAAGCCAGGGGATAGAAAATGGTAGAGTAAGGAAGTGAGTGAAGAAGGGAGAATAAGGAGGTATAAGGTATGAATAGGTATTTGTCCACATTTATTTATATAGTTTATACTGGTGTTTGGTAAGAAAAAGCAATAGAATCTATTCTGTATCATTCTGGGGGGAGAGGATTGATGTTAATGGTTCTTCCCTTGCCACTAAACAAGGAGATGTTTGCCTCATGCCCAAGCGGGATAGACCACTTCCACAATGAAGGATCAAAATGTGATAACTCCAAAATCAGTCTCACAATCACAACCAGTCAAAACACATATAGGTCATTCATTGCAATGCACAGAATGAAGCTTTTTCTTTGTGCAGGGGTAACCCCACTATACTCCCTGAACATACATATGCTAACTATACCATTGCTCATCATTAGCAAAAGGAAAAATTCCATTGTCTTGAGTAATCACTGTTTCTACACTAATAAGACTGATCAAGTTATTTTTGATAAACTGCTGATTGAGAAACCCCTGAACAGCTGGAATGAGCCAAGGATATTATCTTAGTCCTACCAGGCTGATGAGGATAGCTCTGAATACATGTTTGTGGAAGCATGCACACATAGTATGAGGAGATGTACTCTGTTGCCCTTTGTGGTTAAGCAGGTGCTCACATTAACTGCCAGGGATGAAGTTAAGAACACATACCAGAAAAGCCCTAATGCATGCCTAAGTGACACACTTTTTATGAGCTCTCACCACACAAACTGAATAAAGCTGGAATCAGAGCTCACTCTGCAGAGAACAGATAGACATACATGAGGCTGATGGTTGTTCAGCATGAGGGTCCCAAATATTATGTAGATAATAACTTTCAAGACTGCCATTAATAGTGTAAAAGCTCTTTGGAATACCTCTGGTGCTAATAAAATGTCAAAGCAAAGTCTATGGAATCTGTACTTTCCTAATGATGTACTATTTGTGTATTAAATGGACACAGTTTGGAACTTCTTTACACATATCCACCACTTTTCAGAACATCACACCTGTTTTTCTCAATAGTTCTCCTTTTACTTCAATATTTGATATACCACAACAATAATCTGTTTCTTCTTAGTGTTTCATGCAACTCACCAAATTCATAGCCAGTGACTCTGTTCTTCACCTTGGTAATCCAGGACATATTCATTAGCTATTTACATTGATGGGATACTCAAACCTTTTATACATGTTCACAAGCAAATATTAATTGATTCATGAGACTTTCTTAGGAAGATCAGGAATTGTTAATTTTTGTCACCATTGATATTATAGATTTATTATCCATTATTCCACATGGTGTGGGATTTCAATGATTTGAAAGTACCATGGTAGAATGCAAATTTCGGAGCACTACAGAAGTGAAATGATTTATGGAATGTATGGAGATAGGGTTAACTAACACTTTATTTTATTTTGAGGGGGGGTTATATAAACAAGTTGATGGGGTGATCATGGGTGCTGTCTGCACCCCAATGTATGCCAATATGGTTTTGTGCTATTGGGAAAGGGAAATTGTGTTTAAGTCCAGTTACAAGAAAAGTTTTACTTCATATGCCCTTTTTTGAATGACATTTTTTCTTTTTTGTAATGACACTGAATCAAAATTACTTGAATGTGTGCATTACCTCAATACTATAATGGATTTTGTTAAAATTCACTTTTAGTTACAATCAGAATGGAATCAATTATCTGGATATTTATTTACAAAAAGATCTAATCAAAGGTAGGTTTAGGTGCAAGTTGTATATGAAAGAGGATTATTCCAATAGTTATCTGCATTTCAAAAGTGAACATCCTTCCTATTTAAAGAATAATATAATCAAGGGGCAGTTGGTAAGAGCTGCCAGGATGACATCATCACAGAGTGATTTCCTAAATGAGTGTATATGGATTTGTGAGTTTGTTCTACAAAGAGATTACCCCTTATTTGGTTAATGAAGTAGTAAAAGAGGTACAACAGGGTTGTGGCCATAAATATGTCCCCTTGTTGAGGAAACGAGGAAGGGAATGTGAAGGAGATATAAATGATACAAAAGACCCCAATGAACAAGTAACTTATGTTAGGCCCTTTACTATTAAATATAACAATGCTATAAAAGCCATACAGGGCATTATGACTAGATGATGGCAGAATTTTTCTGAATTGCCCAACAGTTTAAGATTTTTTTCTGAACCTGTTATTTTTACATATAACAAAGGATACAACATTAAATATATTTTAAAAAGGTAAAAAAAATAATAAATACCCATATATAAAACAAGAGACCTAAGGGGACCTATAAATGTGCTACTTGTAAATAGTGCCCTTATGTATTGAACAGCAATAGTATTCACCTTCCAAATGAGGGACGTGTTGTACAGTACTAAATATTTTAATTGTCTTAGCAAAGGGGCTGTTTATCTGGCATCCTGTAAGGTATGTCTATCATTCTATGTAGGAAAAGCATTTCTTAAATTGCAAGGATAGTGTATTTACATTTTTGTATTAGAAAACAAAAGAACTAATCACCAGCACACTGACAAACTTAGAATTTTAATAACAAAACAAAAAACTTGGAGATAAAAACAGTCACGGTTTAGTGCTTTCATCATATATAAAATACAGCACCAGAACCATGAAACAGGAAGTATAAACAATTTTTAAAGGAAATTCGTAAAACACACACCCAAAAACTCCCCAGTCAGTAGACAGGGACCACTAAATCCCAGGAAAATCTTAAAGAGACAGTAAATAAAGAATTTTGTTGTGTCTTTCGGCTTTTCCCGGTTAGGGGTCGCCACAGCAGAACTCTGGTATGCTAATGATTGGCAGTAGATTTTTATGTGCTGAGTTGCCAGCCCTGACACACAACTTTCAATGAAGGTACACCCATTCAAGCATGTCTCTACACAGAAGACCCTCTAGCTGAGAATCAAACAGGACAACGTCTAGCTGTGAGGTGACAACGCTACCGCAGCACTGCCACTGCAGTTGAATAACACTATTTACAACTTGGAAGCTCTCATTTTAAGTTCACTAGTAATAGAAATCCCATGATTAATCCCTGGCAAATGTGTGGCATCTAATCTAAGTTGCCACAACATTTCACAGTGTAATAATTTGTTCTTCCAGTCCTCTGTGTAGGCAGCTACTTGTTTGTTCCAAAATAAAAGAACTTAAATCTTTTAAAACCTAGACAGGACAGGGAATGCCTAGCAAGGGCACTCTTGCCATCAGCCTTCTGTATACTATAAATGTGCTGATAGAGTCTCCTGTTAAAGGCATTGTTGGTTTTGTCTACATAAAACACTTGACATCGAATGCAAACCACAATGTATACCACCCTTTCAGAATAGCAATAGAATTTGCCCCCTTTCACATACTTCATGATAATGTCCACTAAAGCACCGATATAATTGTTCTCAATATAACAACATCAAGGACATCTCCCACATTTCAGAGGCACCAGAAGTCTGGAAACGAGGTCAGGGCAAGGTCTCTCCAATAAGTTATTGGTGTTAGGCTTCCTTTTGTATGTAAATGTGGGCAAGATAATTCAAGGGCTTATTGCTGTATTTGTAAAAACAAAAGCTTTGAAAACAAACATGTTTCTTCACTTATTAAAGGCTTCATTTATGGCAAATACTTTTTCACTTTTGATACCATGTGGCATCTGTATTTTGAAGAAATGTAATCTCCACAAGGTCTATATTCAGACTGAACTCACTTTTGAATATCACATGACATATGTCTTATAACCTGCTGATTAGCATTTAAAGATATATATCCTACAGTCAACAATGTTAGCTTGTTGTGCTTTCGAACAGCTGCAACCTACTACCGTTCCTTTAAAGAGAGACCAACAAGTCTTTGAATAACTATGCCATTTCATTTTTGTATCAATGTATTTTCTTACCCCAGCTTTTGCCTAATACCAGACAATCCCGATCTTCACCATGTGGATCACTGCTGTAGTAACCACAGCTATATGGGTTAAGTCCTGCTAAGGATATAATAACCAGCCAGCTCTCAAGGCTTTCAAGGCACCTTACACACATCAAAACGATTAGTCAGCTCAAGCTGAGCTAATTAAAAAGTCAGGTTTGGGCTGCAAGACCTTCAGAGCTCTTCTGTCACTGAATAGTGCTCCTCTTGCTGGCTTTCAAGAATCAGTGGTCAGTTAATGCTCTTCCATTGTTGGGCACATAAGTTCCACTTTACTTTTTCTGACAGGAATTGTATTTTTATCTATAAAATATCGTCTTTAAAACTACAAAAAATTGTTTTATTGGGTGTCATGTTACTTTTAATTACATCTAAATGGGAGTTTCACTTCTTTACTTTTATGGTAAAAGTTGTTATGATATTTTTGATGGCTGGCATATGTGTTTAAAGTGTTCTTTTTTTTACAGGAAAAAATGGTTTTATACTATTTATCCATTTTACCAACTACTGCTGCCAGGCTTCCCAGGGAATCAGGCTTTTTATTTTTGGCTTAATCATGAAACGACCAACTAGTCCCTTAATTCTTCCTTTGTCTAACCATAAAAAGAAGGAAATTTCTAAACAGCCTTTATCACAACATCAGGCTGCTAATGTTTCTGTGCCACAAATGGATGACTCTGATGTGGCCATTACTGGTTCCTCATACCATTCTTTTTCCCCAGCTCCATTTGGTGTAGTCCCTACAGCCACAAGGGACTGGAGGTTAGACACCTGCAACTGTTCCCCTGTTAGCAGCATGGTGGGCTGCCACTTTTATCAGTCCTGGGAGAAGAGGCAGGGGAATACTACTCTGCATAGCTAGATTGCTATCTTTATTCCTGGACAAGGTGTTCCTAGCAAAAGTGGGTCTGGTCCTGTCAAAAAGAAGCAAAGGCTTAAGACATATTTCTTTGCCTGCCTTGCTTACTCTGGACAGGAGTGATTTATTGGGCTTAACTTGAGGTTTAGTTCAGGATCTTGACCCTACCAGTTCAACTGTTTCGAGCAGAAAAAATAGAGATTCTTTATCTTTTGAAGAAGTTCAAATTTTTGAACTTCAAAATGATTGTGAATGGGCAGATTCTAATGTGTCTGGGCAGATTCTAATGTGTCCCCTCAGATGACTGAGTCAGATTTTCTGGAATGCGTGGCTTCAGCCAATCCCTTTGAAGGATTCTCTTTGGCATTGACCAATCTCTTTGAAGGAATCCCTTTCTCATCAGTTGTTTCAGTGGGAACATAATGATATTCCACAGTTCCTAAAGAAGTATTGTGATTTTATTACAAATGGAAGTTCCAAAATCTACCTCAATTCTTCCTGTTCTTTCAGCACTGGATGATGTTTTTGTCATGGGCTGTAACTTGCTCACAGACAGCCAGTTGCCCACAAGAAAGAAAACAGATTGTATAAATGTCCTCAGTCTTATAATTTGTACACACTTATTCTAGGTCAGATCAGCTATTGCTTTAGTGAGCCCAGCAGCAGCTGCCCATTTGGTTAATACTAGCTTCACTCCCTCTGAAAACAATAGGAACACTTTTGATAGATTTGGGAAATGTGTATTTCCTGCAACACTTGTTTTCAGAATTCTCAGTGGTTATGCTAATATGTTAAAGTGTTTACCTGTCTCCTTTAAGTATATGAAGAATATTATGACATCCATTTTCTCTTCTGAGGAAACAACTACTATGTGTAACTTGGTTGCTTCTGTGTCTCAAATGGCAATTCAGTGTTTGAAATATTCTTGTGATTCAGCTGATGCCACATCAAGACCTGCTGCCACTGGAACTGATATGAGCAGACTTGCTTGTCTGTGTTTTCAAAACCCTCCAGAATATGTCAAAAATGACCATTGAATTATCTCTTGCATAGAAACTTGTTTTTGAACCATCTTCAGCAGAGCTGCATAAAAGTGTGATAACAAACATAAGCTGATTCAAGGGATCTGTCAGATTTTTCATTCTACCTTATTTAAGTTTGCCAAGGGATTTAATGCTACCTCTATAACATTCTTTAAAAAGACACATAAATAGACTCATCAAGCTGCTGGTAACCAAACATTTAAAAACAATGGCAGGGATTCCAAAAAGAAAGTAGTAACTTCCTGGAACAAACAACAGTCTAATAAGTTTTAATGACTATATACAAGACTCCCCACCCCACCCCAGCCCACATTCCCTAGTGCACCCTTAATCATTCAAGAAAGTCTGAACCTCCCCTTTTCTTTCACGTAACAGATAGTTTCAGACAGATGGGTTCTGAAAGTAATTCATCATGGTTACAAATAGCAGTGGGAGTATCTCCTTTCTTTTTGTGGGACTTCCTCTCAAATGTTAGACCAAATTCCTCTTTTCTTCTTTTCTTTCAGCATCTGTCTCAAGGGGTGATAGAAGTAATCCTTCCTCCTCAATGAAAAGAAGGATTTTATTCAAGAATGTTTCTAGTGCCAAAGAAAGAAGATTATTGGATACCAGTTTTGGATCTTTCCTTTCTCAGCCTGCTTATGATAGTGGCTAAGTCCAAGATGTTATCCCTTCACAGTTCGTTAATACATAATCCCCACTTGAGTTTTCAGTTGACCTTAGATTTAAAAGATGCATATCACCACCTTCATTAAGGTTTACTGTGTCTGGATCACATGATTCAGCTCTGTGCATTACCCTTTGGTGTACCCACTGCTCAGCCAGTATTCACAAAGTGTCCCACTTCTGTGACAGCCTGCTACAGACGGTAAGGTATTCACATTTCTTCTTATTTAGACAACTTGCTTATCTTTGCAGAGACTTTTTATAAAGTGCCAGGAATCTCTTATACAGGTAAGGAATCTCCTGCACAGACTGGAGTTCCAGGCGAGCATACAAAAGCTTTGTTTGACTCCTTTTTGCATGATTGTTTTCTTGCTGTGTCTTCTGGATAACTTAGTCCAAAAAGCTTTTCTTCCACATGGAAAAATAGGTCTGTATCTAGATCTATTCTTGAGTTTTCCACTCAGACTAGTACCTCAGCCAGGAAATTTCTTAAGATTTTAGGTCTTCTGGTTTCTGTTATTCTCATGATTCCTCTTGAAAGACACCAAATAAAAGAAATCAATGGCGCCTGAAATGTGTATGGCCCCAGCATCAGCATCTCCTGACATCCTAGATTCCAGTTATGCATTTTGTGAAAAACATTGTGAGAGATTTTTTTTTTTGGTGGAGATACCAAATTTTACAGAATTCAGACCTCCCATTCTCCCTTCTAGCTCCAGCACAGCTAGTTACAACAAACACTTTGGGCTTTGCTTGAGGTGCAGTGTCCACAGGAATAAAAACACATGGTCTTTGGAACAAAAAAGTCAGATCAAAACACATAACTATAAAAGAGATGTCATTTATAAATGCTCACAGCTCTCTCAATCATATATGGTCTCTGTGATCACCTCAGTTAAAGACAGCACCATAGTGATGTGGTACATAAACAAGCAAGGGAGAACCAGATCTTACCCTTTGTGGAGAATAGACAAGGGTAGCCTGGGATACAACTTTGCAGCACAGTCTCACTCTACAGGCATCTTACATCTTATATACCATCAGAGCAAATCTGTGTAACAGATAAGCTGAGCAGGACCAAGACAGATCCTTGTGAATGGAAACTGAATTAAGGGGCTCTTCCGCAAATTGATTCAACTGTGGGAATGTCAAATAGAACTTTTTGCCTCCACCCAAAACATTCATTTGGCAAAATTCTGCCTCAGGACACCATTCAAGAAGGCTTGTAAGACAGTTGCATTTTCTTCTCCTTGGACAGAAATGCTTCTGTATGCTTCCCTGCCCCTTTCCACTAATACCTAGAGTTATTCTAAAGATTCAGAAGGACTCTGCAGAGAGCACTGTGGTGACTCCCTTCTGACCGAGGCAGCAGTGCTCCTCTGTTCTTTTGGAAATGGCCACCCACTTCCTCACAAACCAGATCTATGCACACAAGACAATGGGTGTTTGATACAGCCCAGCTCCAAAAAACTGCACCCGACTCCCTGGATGATAGAATCTTAATACACATTATGCAGCGTTTTGTTCTGAGGATGTGCAGCAAGTATTAAAAGAGGAAAGAAAAGCTGTTTGTAGAAAATCCTATGTCAGTAAATGGAAACGGGTTTCAAGTTGCTGCTCATTCAGGGCTCACGTTTCTCTGGTTGTACATTATTTGTGTGAGTTACTATCCTCTGGTAGGTCTTACTCCTCCACTTGTTGGCCATTACAGCATGACTGCCCATAGATCCTCCTCTTTCAATGCAATGGATATCTGAATGATTGCTGCTGCAGTAGCTACTCCGTCACCCCTATATTTTGGCATGTTTTTTTGTTATCAGGGTGAAAACCTTTATTTGTGTTTTCCTAGTACTGTCCTTGTTAAAGATTTAGCCTCCCTTTCTCTCTGTTGGCATGAAAGCTCTGAAGGGGTTGGCACACAAACCTGACATTTTAGACAGTGCAGCTTGAGCTGACCAATGGTTTGGGCCCAGGGAAGAGGCCCTGAAAGCTTCAGAAGCTGGCCATCTGTCTGTTGTATACTTAGTTGAATATAACTCATATAGCTGCAGCTATGGCAGCAGAGATCATAGGTTCATAGTTTCATGGGTAGGTACTAGGCTAGTTGCTCTTGTGAGCTATTTTAAGCCTAGCAAATTTCCCTTCCAAAGGTGAGAATTAAACCTTGTACTCTAAGTCTGTGAGGTTTACACCTTAACCATTATACTAACCCCCATCTTCAACATTTACAGTTACAGTAAGTTTTACTTATACAACTGCACTTTCACTCTCATCTTCACTGCAACTCTACCATCTCTAATGCCAACTACACCAGTAGCATCTATCAGCACACTGATGTGGGTCATGTAATACATATCCAGTATGGTTTGAGCTAAGAATCCTATCCCTATCCAGCCCCTCCTATGCAGTGTACCTAGTCAGGCTACTAAATGTGCATATCCCTCCATGGGTCAGCGAAAGATGCCACTAGGGAGCTTTAAAGATCACATCAGCACACCCGATTGACCTTTACCAAGCTATTGTCTTGTATTGAAATGTCTGTTTTCACCTGAGACAAGACAGTTTGCCATCAGCCACTACACTCTCTTCTCTACTGATAGGCCTTCTAATGTCACATATGCTAGATAAATGTCTGCTTCTAGTGGAACAGTTTGCAGGTGATCACTACGACTGTGCTGATTGGTGATTATTTGCATATAGTATCTTTTATACCATTCTGACACAGAACAGCACTGATGTTATGACAGAGAGGGAGAGAAAAAAAGACAGAGATAAAGAGAAAAAAAGAGAAGGAGAAAGATAGACTATGCCTGTAACACTGTTCCTTCACAGTAATAATCAGAAGGGCTATGGCATCACTTTAGCCCATGTAAATATTACTGACAAGGGCAGAGCATCACTGCTACTCCGTCCTGGTGACACATAGCTTCCTGGTATAATTATGACTTAGGGCAGTTTAACTGATGATGGAGCAGACTACATGTCTAGCATATCTGCTAGCCCCTGATATTACACTGCTGTGCTGTGGAGCTGTTTTTATTTTCATGATTCTCAAGTAATGATCGGAAGCACATTCAATTGGCAGTGCGCTATATCCTGATTGAAACACTTAGTGCTTAGATTACTAATCTGCATAACATAAATGTCACTGTATGTCATAACAATTCACAAACTTTTTTTTAGGTATGATCCACTGCTTTCATAAACAAATTACCTGGTTGAGCTTAGACTAATTTTACTTCAACCAACAGACCACAATCCAAATATGTCATTAAATAGTCAGATGATCGATCTTTCTAAATTCCCTTACCAAAAATCTAAATGATTCTGGGATTTTATTTCTTGTAATACAAACTCCCCAGAAAAAATAAGAAGCAATATGAACCTATCTAAAGGTTACTTTCCAGAAATAAAATACATTTAACTATAACTAATTCAAAGTTTAACTATTCCTCTCAGCAAGCACTTAAAATCCCAATATTAACTAATTTTGAGTTACTCTACTTCAAAACAAAGCTCTGTCCAAGGGTTATACATTAGTATTATAATATAAATATAAACATCAATATCGCTTATCAAATTGTTGGTCCTCTTATGAACCTAAATATCTTCATAAGGATTTTATTAAAGAGGTTATTGATAATAGCCTGAAACAGATCCCTTTTAAAAATATACTTTATCCCATTTATTATTTTAAATAATGCATTTCAACCTCAATCAAAAAAGCAAAATATTTCCCCACTCAAACTAGTAATTGCAAGGGTTGTAACCGTGGTAGTGGAGACATTTTTCATATGTTTGGTTCTACAAATATTCTAAGTGTGTTATACTTTAACAACAAGATATCAAAAGTATATACCAGATATAAACTCTATTCCATGGCAATTAGCAATTCTTCATATTCTCTTTTTAAAATGCTATAAAAGTAATTTATTTATTTTGATTATGTTTACTCAAATTGTATATAAATTAAAACTGGTTAAATTTAGAATGATCATGTTGGAGCAACTTCATGCATATGGCCAATAACTATTTGAAGACGTTACAATAGCTTCCCGTCATCGTTATCATCTCAGCATTAGTAAAGATCGGAGTTTTAAAATGCGGCAAATGTTCCGAAAAATATTATTTTGGTAGATTAGTTATACACTAATTTATTTCTGTGACTTATTCTTGTATCGTTTTACTCCGATTAGCAAACATTATATATATATATATATATATATATATATATATATATATATATATATATATATATATATATGTTTTAAAGGTTATCTGCCAATACACATGATGTTTAATTTAAGACTTGAGAGAAATCTTTGAAATTTTCTAATATCCTTTCCTGCCATTTTATATATTTTAGAATTTGTAGATTGTCGGTAGATAATTTTATGCTAGGGATTAGTTTGAGCTTAGTAGATGATTTAAAAGCAAGTCCACTGATAGAAAGGAGACAAACAACAGCAAAGAACCAGTTCAAAGTAAAGAACAGTAGCATTGAAAACTCTTTATTGCCACTTTCTTCCAACAGGTACTGGACTTCATCAGAAAAGCTACAGGCTGAACTAAATCCACCTGTAACAATTCACAATTTCTTCGAGATTCTGGTATTTCTTTTTGTTCCTTCATTCTGGCAATAGTATCAGACTAAGATAACTCTTCAGGAGGGAGACCTGACTGAGAATCAGAACCCAAGAGATAGGAAAATCTTTTCCCTTTTCTTTGAACAGATTCAGTATGTAAAGACTGAAGGTCTCTATATAAACTCATAGCAAAGCCATGACAAACGTCCTTATCTGTTTTAGTAGAGGAAACTTTTTTTTTTTCTTAGGGTCCCCACCCTAGAAAAAGAGCATGTTAAAGGATGGTGCCGTCCCCGGGAATGAAGCTGAAGAGAGTGGCTTAGTGAAGAACATCCCCTGGTCCCTTTCACAATGCAAGTAAGTGCTGATTCTCCTTTACACAAAATGGACACCTGAATAACTGCAGAAGACATGTCTGCTTCCTCATCCTTAGTGGCTTTCTGAGAAGCAACACCAAAGGGATAGAGAGAAAGAGATAAGTGATCTGAGGATCAGCTTGTGGCAAAATCAGCCTCATGTGTAAGCTCAAAAGGAAACAGTGCAAGTTTTCCAGAGCAAACTTAAGTTCCCAAGAAGGAGCACCATTGACAGCTGAGGCACAGAAGAGCCATAGAGAAAACCAAAGCTTCCAAGATAACTTAATTCTTCTTCTTCTTCTCTTTGTGGAGGGATTGGTGGTGTTACTGTGACCAAGGTCCATGTCCTAGCCACAAAAAGAGTCTCACAGGCAGATACTAGAGCCTTGATGAGTCAGTGTATTGTTACCTCCTAACTGAAAAAATACTTTCCTAGGTAATATTTTTTAAAGACATCTACCAAACACACTAGTCCCGGCCTCTCACAACACGGTTATACAAAAACAGCATACTGTTCCTTATAAAAAATGAAAATAAATAAGAGAATCTCCCCAAATGGACCCAGGACCCATTCTCAGCCATAAAAAGGTGTCTGACAAGCAGTTAAATGAATTTAGCACAGTCGGTAAAGTATTTTTTGAGATAGAAGTTCATTCTTTCTTCACAAAAATAAATAAATAAAAATTCAAAAGATTGCACATGGGGAACCATAATTCAAGGTACAAGTTTCTGAGGTAAAACTTTTACTGACAACTAAAACAGATATTGCCTCAAACAACTGAAAATAAACATTTTTCTTCCCAAACATTTAAGATGTGGAATGCGATTGCCAATGGGATACTTATGTGCCTAACTTTTTAGAAGTGTTAGCTGAGTGCCTATCATATGACACCTGCAGAGGAGTTCATTTTTTACTGATAAAAGGGTTCTGAAGTTTTGGCATCTTAGCTACTTTTTTATCCTGCTTCTTTCTTAGCTGTTTAAGGTTGCACCCTGTCTACCTTCAGAAGTGCGCCCTTTTCTTTAACTGACCTATGTTTTTCTGGTTCAATAGGAGCCTAGACTCTCTGTTTTTAAAGAAGTTCCATTAGTTTTAACTGGTGTATGCCATTTATTTGGTTTGCTCTACTTTAATGTGTTTCTGTTTATTGTAAGGCTACCTGCACATCCCCAAGCACTTCTGCTATCAAGCACCTTGCTTCACCTTCCTTTCCCTTCAGCTTCATTCTTTTTATTTTCTGTGAATCAATTAGTTGCCTTTACTTCTTTACCTACCTTCTCTGATAGGTTTCTGCTGCTGGATGTTTTCTGGCCCACTCTATTTGCCCTGTTCACTCCACTTCCCTCCCTCCCCCATATCACACCAGCCCCCCCCCATATAACTACTCTTATATTCTTCTAACCACTCCCTCTCAGTAGCTAGATCCAATCACCTCCACTTACCTCTCTTCCACACCCTTAACTTCTTTCATACATATATACAGCCTTATCTTTATGCAAAAATGTATCTGAAGTTATTTTCTAAATAAAGGTATTTCCTTCTACCATTTTCATTACACACTCTGCATACCTCTTACATAATTTTTAGGACCTACATAAACCTCACTGTATAACTGTTCTACTCTTGAACGCACACTCCTGTACAGGGCCTTCAGGCTGTATCCTTACTAATTGTATTGGCAACCATATTACTATTTTTAATGTAATGACTGTATCTTGTTATTGATACAATATTATATTTTCATATTACAGTAAAGTTATTTAAAATATTTTCTATATCTGACTCTTACTACTAATATTTCTAACAAAAGTTTACATTTGGATCTCAGTAGTCACTGTGAGTTTTTTCTCTAAAGTATAACAATTGTAGTAATGCATTTCCTGTACTTTTTTCTCTACAAACACATCTCACCACTTTACTTTTCTAAAACTATCTCTCCATCTCCTAACCCTCCTTTAGAAATTACCTTTCCCACTTACCCACCCTTCCTCCCTATCCCTTTACGTCTCCTTTTAGTATTACATCTTACCTCTAATTTTACCTCCTTTACTCACCTTTATCCACATATCTGCTTACACTCCCCTCTCCACTCTCCCTCATTTTAGCCTTTCTTCTTTCAAGCACATGCTACTATTCTTTACATTTACTTCTCTTCTACTTCTTCTATCTCACCTCTCCTCTTATCACACCTCTTTTGCTACCATAATCTTTCCACCTACTTCTATTTACTCTGCTATACACTTTCAAACTACTGCAGTGGTGGTGCTGTGGTAGTGTTGTTGCCTCACAGTAAGACGTTGTCCCATTCGATTCTCAGCTAGAGCATCTTCTGTGTGGAGACATGCGTGAATGGGAGTACCTTTGTTGAAGGTTGTTCATCAGGGCCGGCAACTCAGCACGTAAAAATCTACTGCCAATTATTAGCGGACCAGTGTTCCGCTGTGGTGACCCCTAACCAGGAAAAGCCGAAAGACACAACAACACTTTCAAATTAATATTTATTTCCTTATATCACTCTCTATTTTCAATACTTTTAAACCACTATGACTTAGATCTAAAACTTTGTACCTATCTTCTTTCCCTTTAGAAACTAAACCTAAATATTACAACTGCTACTTCAAGATTACCACTCTACTTCTCAGTGATAAAAAAATTATTCCTTTCTGAAGATATACATCCTAACCCTGGTCCACTCTAATATCAGTCTCCTCAAACTGTGTTCACCAAACCACCTCCCCCAAGTGTCTAACCCTATTCTCTCTGAACATACATAGCATTCTTCAGAAAGTTACAGAATTCCATTCTTGATGGCCCATTTACTCTCCTGACATAATTACTCTGACAGAAATGTAGCTTAAACCTCACATCTCTGATAATGAACTTCTTCCCCTGGTTACAACATCATCTGCTCAAGCCAAATTCATAATAAGAGTGATGGAATAGCCGTAATTTTCTCTGATCATCTCATCTTGCCCCCTCTGACCATTACTCTTCCAAACCTTCTCCCTGCCAAACTCCTAATAGTTAATTGCAAAATGAATAATAACAAAAACCTCACAATTGTCAATATATACATTTCCCCAGGTAATAATATTCTCATTTTGGAACATATTCTTTCCTGGATTATACATAACATTTCTAATGAAACCATTATATTAGGAGATGTTAACATTGATTAGCAAACCCTTACCTCTAATTATCTTAACTCTTCTATTAATCTTCATGGTTTTACATAACTTATCTCTACTCCTATCTACTTTAGCACACCACACACTTCTTACTTTATCCTAGACTGGATCCTTATATCAAATACAGGCCTATACCACCATCCAGAAACATTTCTGATTCCATTAGTGATCACTCTCCAACTTGCATTCAAAGATACTCTGTTCAACAAATTAAAACACATAAATACAAAGACTGTTGCAATCTTTCAAATTTGAATCTTGTGGAATTTAATGACAGACTCTCCTCCATTGACTGATCTTTCCTTTCTCACTTATCCCTTGATGATGCAGTAAATAAATCCAATTGTACTTTTCTTGATATCCTTAATTCTCTTGTTCTCCTTAGAAAAATTACAGTTAAATCACATTTTGCACCCAGGCTTTTAAAATCTACCTGATTACTTATGATCCTGAGAGTGGCATCTATATCAGATAATTGAACGTTTAGTTAAGCGAATAACTAAACGTCGATCACTAATAATCTCACACACAAAACATAAAATGATCGCTCCACATTGAAGAAAAGGCAAACTCCACACAATAGCCAAATGACTTGTTTCCCAGAGTGGAAACTGCCGTTCATGGTTTTGTGTGTTCGATTATTAGTTATCGACGTTCATTTATTTGATTAACTAAATGTTCGATCAACTAATATAGACCCTAAGAGTGAGAGACAATGCTTAGAAAAATTGGCCATCCTCAAAATCCCCCTTTCATCAACAAACCTATAAAGAACTTTGAAATCACACGAAAACACAGGTCAACATGGACAAAAAAATGCTGCCAAAAATCATCCAACAAACCTTCACAGCAATCCTAAAAATTCTGGAACTCCATAAACAAGATCCTCCATCCTGGTAAACCCACTACACCTAACCCTTGTCCTAATAACACTCCCCTTGAAACTGCAGCTATATTAAACTCTTACTTCATTGACTCTATCAGTAATTTAACTCAGAATTGTAATTTTTCTAACCTCTCTGACCTCTCCTCACCTTCTAGACAAAAAACAGTTTTTCATTTTAGCCTGTTCCCACTAGCTATATAAAATCTCTTCTTAGAAAATTAAAACCATGCTCTCTCTCTGCTGATAATCTTCCTCCCCATTTCCATAAGGCTGCTGCTAACTCTGTTGCATACCCTATCTCTATATGTATTAATCAGTCTATACATGAATCTAATTTTCCCACAATCTAAAAACAATTTTATACTATTCCAGTTCACAAGGTAGGTCACTCTTGTGAATTCTCAAACCACTGGCCTATAGCCACTTTGTCCCCCATTTCTAAAATACTAGAAAAGGTGTACATAAGCAGCACATGGTCTATCTTCTTCAAGAAAATGTATTCACTTCCACCCAACATGATGGCTTCCGTCCTAATCACAGCACTACTGCAGTCCTTTTTTCCTTCACACAATCTATCTCTCAAGCCAGAGATAATAACAAACTTGTTTATTGTCTATTCTTAGATCACTCTAAAGCTTTTGATACTTTCTCACTTCAAACTCTTTTCAAAATTGTCTGCTCTTAATCTTTCATATCCTGTTATCTCCTGGTTCTCTAGCTATCTCACCATAAATTTTTTAAATAATTGTTCAACAGAAAAAAATAAGAGCTGCTGAAAATTGCTGGATACACTCCTTAACAAAACGGTGTATAAACGTACTGTTATACTTTATTAATTATTCAATGTTTGAAGTATTATTGGCCTATGCTTTTAAAGAACATAAAGTTATGTAAAATAATTAGTACATTACCATATGTCTCCTTTAAGAAAGGTCATAGCATAGCTGATATAGTAGTGCACAGTAAATTTGTTATGTCAAATAACAGAATAGAATATAGTAGTGCATAGTAACTTTGTTGTGCTAAATAATAGAATTTGTGCATTACCTTCCTTTAGAAGGGGTACCTCTCAGTGTGACAAATATTCTATGTGTCGTTTAATGGTTAATAGATAGTCTAAAATTAGTTCCCCTTTGGGGAATTTTTCTGCAACACAGAAAGAGTAATTTATATTTTGAAATGTCAATGTGAGTTTTTTTTCATAAGGGAAAGCCAGAGGGCTTTCAAAGTGTGATTGCAAGAACTTGTTAGGCACATTCAAAATGTACTTATTGAAGGTCCTCTGGCTATGCATTTTAAAATGTATCATCAAAGTGATCCAAAATGTTTAAATATGAGTATTTTGGAACAAACTAGTGTCAATATGGGTGAAATGACTCCCCTTAAGGATAAATTGCTGCAAAAGGAATCTGTGTATATTTTAAAATATAATGCATTAGTGCCAGCTGGCTTGAATATTGAGTGCACTTGGAAATATTTAATTAATTAATTAATTAATTAATTAATTAATTAATTAATTAATTAATAATTAATTAAATAATTGATTTGAATAGCTTGCTTAAATTATTTTAGAATATAAATAGCTTGTTTTGTGTGTTTACTCCTGGAAGGCTTTTGGCCAAGGTGCTAGAGGGTTGGAAAGTTACAGTATTTGTTTTTTATCTGTGGCTGTTGTTTGGACTTATCCTTCATTTGGTGAGTGGTCTATTTTTTCAAATTTAGCTGGACTGAGATTAACCTCTTCTATTCCAGTATCATCTGTTACAATATATAAATTTCAACAGTTACAATACACTGTGACATACAGGTATATTTCTTTTCTGTCCAGCAGGACCCACTGTTTGTATATTTTTAACACAAGTAGCTTTACAAATACATTTTCAACACAAGCATCTGTACAAATCAGTTTGATATACAAATGGCATATAATTCTTTGCAAAACTCCAGCTAACTATACTGGTATATGTAACACATCCACTGCCTTACTTCTCCTGGCATAGCTGGCAATACCTCACATCATCACACAAGGCAAAGTTCATAACATTTACAAAACATTTATTTAAGACAAGTCTGAAGTACAATTTGGCAACATTCAGTTCCACACTGTTTACATGGCAAAGGGAAATAGGAAGTTGATGACATACTTTAGTAGAATGTAAAATTGTAAAGGTATTTAGGACTCAGCTATAAAAAATGGTCTTGTATATAAAGAATCCTTACATGTGGTCTTGAATATATAGAATTTTTATGTGGAAATAGAGGAAAGTTGTATGCAGTTATATTATATTATAAATGAAGATTCCACAATTATAAAATTAAGTAAAGTAGTGTGTAAAGTGCAAAAATAAGGAAAATGATAACTTCTCAAAATCAGGAGTGAAGAATTAATGTGTATTATGAGGAATGTATAACTCAAGTAATAGACTGATCGACTGATCAATGTATGTTTTTTTTAGAAATACTAAGTGGTACAAAACTGTAATTTCAATTAAGTGCTTTCTAATGTATATATTATTTCATGCACTGTATGAAAGACATTTGTGAATTCAAAATAATGTTGATAGTTAATCTGAGGTTGAAAGAACAAAGACTGACTGACTAAATAAAAGTACTCCCACTGAATTAGCTCTCCATTTAGATGCTGCAGATGACTGGTTTTATAAAAGTACTCACAGAAAATCAACAATCCATTTAGAAGTGGCAGATGACAGCTATGAAAGTAAATACAATACTCATATGTAGTTACCATTTTCATGATCTATACTCATAGTGCATGTGCTGAAGAAAAGTAAATCAGCAGATGCTCACATTATGAAGATTTCAAAGTTACCATCAATTCATTCTTAAGCACTGCAGAATCCATGGGTTGTCACCTGGGTCCCTTATGGACAGGGAAGGCTTGTAGATGCCCTAAGGCAGAGGAATATACCAAAGGCATTCTAGTCCTTGGGTATTAATAATTGGGAAACTGGGTCAGGAATGGGTAGGCTTAAAAAGGTTATAGGGCTGTTAGCCTAGTAACCTTCTATGACCCCACGATCCTATGATCCTATGATTCTATGATCCTGTGGGATGGCTCATGCAGATTATTTAACAAAGATTGTACAATGCCATATTCCTGTTGTTATATTTTTATAATCTGGATTTTTCTGTTTTTGTGGAAGTATACATTAATGATTGGAGTATCCCTGCCAAAAATGGAGGTGGAAGTTAGGGAGCAATATTCAAAAATTATCATGGTGTAGAGATATAAGCAAGTAGAAATATGGGATGCTTCTAAAAAATTCCTAGCAACTGATATGCATAAAGAGCTGCTCCAATAAAAACAGATGAGTAGTAAGATTGCAACATGTTATGTTGCAGCAAGCAATGAATCAAGTGCTCTGTATAATTTCCATTATGCCATGTTGCCAAGATGTTATCCTGGAGCTGAGACAGAATTATGAAGAATACTTTGACAGAAGGTCTAGGAAAGATAAAATGTATCTGTTTGTAACACAAAGAAGAAAGAATAAATATTTCAAAACTTAAATTGCATAGAGTAAACATGTGACTGACAAAAATGGATAGTTCAAGCCACACAACATGGTAAAGGCTGTGATAAATGCATCTCATAACCTGCATGTGAGATTGAACTGAAGAATGGCAAACTAACACTGGAACATTCCCTGGACACTCTTAATAGTATTTTACCCATCAGAGACATGGGATCTAAATGGAAATGAACAGAGGATTGCAAACATGCCTTCAATATACCAGGAGGACTGATTGTGTTGGGCAATGTGCTTATCCATTTATCTATTAATGACTGTTAAAATGACACATACTACTTCTTATGGAATTCATACTGTTCTGGAACTCCAGAATGGTACACAGAGACCAGAAATATTTGTTTAAAGGCCATTGACCAAAGCTGAATCTGAATATGCCCAGACACACAGAAAAACACTTCACCTGCACTATGGAATACAAGGGTTCAAACAGTGTCTGCATGAAAGGTGGTTTATGTGGATTTTGGATCACCAATAATTGCTGTTACTAATACAAGAAAAAATGTTTCTATAATGACTGCAGTCAGGTTGCAATGCTGATCCATTGTCCTGTAGGACTTTGACAGACATGATGAATATAAAGAAATAAAACAAAATGTCAGTAGTGATGAACTATTGCATTTATATGAAAACACTAAGAAAACAGCAAGCATAGATCAAGTTGATGTTTACTGCATGTCATTTGTGTACTTGTCCAAGATGAATGTGCTATGGCAAGGGAAACAAATGATGATGCAATACTGTCATGTGTATGAACCAAATGTAAAAAGATGGACTAGAATTATAATCTGTTGTACCCTGATTTTGTTGCTAGAGAAGAACAGGTCTCTATAAGTTAAGGAACCATACAATGTGGCTTCAGTAGTGATCATGGAAACGATGTTCCATTCCAAAACTTTAGATATTATACATGATGGGCTCCAAGGAGTAGCAAAAATGAAATTCCTTACCTAATCTTTTAAGGGGAGAGGGGGGTCAGGTTGTGATACATTATTTGAACATCTAGCTAAAAGCACAGTGAATATCTGATGGCCCAAAGTCCACCATTACCACTGCCCCTACATCCTTAGAAATGGACACTTGTATCGCAGCAGTGTATCTGTGCTTACTTTGTGGTCAGCAGCACCACCCAAAAGAAAGCAATGGAATCAATGTACACTAAGATAGGTTTTATATGTATATATACATATGTGTGTGTATCCGCAGTGGTGCAGCGGTAGAGTTGTTGCCTCACAGCAAGAGGTTCTCCCGTTCGATTCTCGGCTGGAGTGCGGGGAGTGCCTTCTGTGTGGAGTCTGCATGTTTTCTCCGTGGTTGGGTGGGTGTTCAAAAGACATGCGCAAATAGGTGTTCCTTCGTTGAAGGTTGAACATCGAGCTGGCACCTCGGCGTTCGTAAAAAAATCTACTGCCAATCATTAGCAGACCGGAGTTCCGCTGTGGCGACCCCTAACCGGGAAAAAGCCGAAAGGCAAACAACAACAACAACATATATGTGTGTGTGTGTGTGTGTGTGTGTGTGTATATATATATATATATATATATATATATATATATATATATATATATATATATATATATATACATATATACAGTCAAAAAACTATACTATAATAACTTTCAGAATAATACTAAATGCAACACTAAAAAACTTTGGACATCCATTAAAGAAATCTTACATCCTGGCCAAACCCCCTTTCCTGATAATTCACCACTTGAAACTGCAAAAGAGTTAAACTCTTATTTTATCAATAGTACAGCATCTCTAACCAAGGATTTCTCAACATCTAATCCAAACTCTGCCCAACTTCTCACCATATCCACTTTCATCTTCAAATCTGTGCCCACATCCTATATAAAACTACTCTTAAACAAACTTAAACAGTGCTCTTTTTCAGCTGATGATCTTCCAAGTGTATACTTAAATACAGCAGCGAATATCACTGCCAATCCTGTCTCAATCCTTATAAATAGGGCAATTCAGGAATCCCACGTTCTCTCTCTCTCTGGAAAAAAGTCACACATTATTCCTCTGTACAAAAGAGGAAATTCAATAGACATTAATAACTATAGACCTATAGCAATCTTATCTCCCCTCACCAAAATACTTGAAAAATGTATTAAAAAAATAATTGATAGACTATCTTCTGCAGGAAAAACTAATATCCCCTACACAACATGGCTTCCATCCTTCCTATAGTACTAGCACTGCCTTTCTAACCTATATAGATACTGTCAATAAAGCTAGAGTTAACAGCAAACTAGTCTCTTCCTTATTTCTAGGCTTGTCTAAAGCCTTCGACACAGTTTGTCACAGCAAACTTCTACTTCAAATGTCCTCACTAGGTCTTTCTCTGCCCACGTTTCTGTGGTTCAAAAGGTACCTGCCCAGTTAGTATCCATCAGTAAAATGGCACTCCACTCTCTCTCTCCTTACCTCCCATTCACTACTGATTTACCACAACGCTCTGTCCTTGGTCCCCTCCTCTTTAACATTTTCACCAACACCCTTTATACTTCCACACAACAGGCCACCCTAATACAATACACAGATGATTCCACTCTCATATGCACATCTGACAACAAGGTGCAGCTCCAAAAAATGACTCAAGAAGCTTTAATAGCCACTGAAACATGGCTTCATAACTCACAGCTCATGCTCAACCCAAAAAAGACCAAACTACTACTTTTTTCCCCAAATTCTTCTCTCATAAAAAAACAAAATGTAAAGTCCTCTATCTTGTTAATACAACCATTGAAGCCACTTTGCATAGTAAACTATAAGGGGTGATAGTGGATGATAATCTTTCATTCGACCTGCATATACAAAATTGCATAAGAAAAACTCAGCAAAAACTAGAGATTCTTTACAGAGCCAAACACTTTCTCACCAATGCAACTAAAACTGCACTTGTCACTACTTATTTCCCCCCCAGTCTTCTGTATTACACCCCCATCCTTACTAACCTCCAGGCTTCACAAAATTTAAAACTTGAACAATGCTATAACAAAGTTGCTAAATTTGCAGCACATACCCCTTTCAGAAGCCACCAGTGTGTAGCACTGAAAAGCCTGAATTGGTCAGAACTGCCGCATCAGCTAACATATACACAGCTTCTTACCAGATTACTATCATTGCCTCGAAGTGCACTTCCTCGGTTATGCAGGTCGCCAGATAATATTGTTAAAAGTGAAAACATTTTTACATTCCCATTTTGAACCATGTTAATACCGATGAGTCGAAATTTGCTGTTATGTAAATGAGATCACTGGAGTGCATGTGCCATTTGGTGTTTGGGGATGCAGGTTTGCTACATCTATGTTCGATGATTAGACCCTTTGAAACTGTACTTCGATGTATCACCAGTCGACAAAGTGCACTTCAAGGAAATTATATTAAACCATTCGTACCACCTATAAAATTATCTAGCATCCATCAGCCTATCCAGCCTAAAAACACTCTAGACAACTATGTTCCCAGTTGATCATTGTGATCCAGTGACAAAAAACACCTCTCTGCCTACAAACCTGACAAATCTGCTGGGCATTGTCTGTACTCATACAAGGTTGCTAAGGCCTGGAACTCCTTACCTGTATCCATCAGATCTATACCTTCCCTCCCATCTTTCGAAACCACTCAGAAAGACTTCCTAGCTACAATCTGTGTCTGTTCTTGCTCAAAACCAGGATAAACTATATCCCTAAATGTGAACAAGTATCTTTTCATTCCTCATACCTCCTTACTCTCCCTTCTTCACTTACTGCTATGTAATTCTCTCCCCTGACTTTCTCTCTAAATATACTATAGGCCTGTTTTACCCTCATGTCATATTGCAATTTTTATTTATATTAGACTAATTTACCTTTAATTTCTTTACAAACTGAAATATCCCTAAATATTAAATGATTGTCATATAGCTTGTACTGATTCTTAACCAATGTTTTTATATTATGTCTAATTTGCTATAATTATTTAAACTACAGATGTAAAATTATTGCTCTTAAAATGTTTTGTAGTAATTTGGAGCTTTTTTCCTCAGGTCTCTACTGAAAATGGGCTTCTACCTAGTCAGATTTTCTCGGTAATCAAATGTCAATAAACATATATTGTTTGTATCTTTCGGCTTTTCCCAGTTAGGGGTCGCCACAGCGGAACTCCGGTCCGCTAATGATTGGTAGTGGATTTTTACATACCGGGTTACCAGCCCTGACGCAGAACCTTCAACGAAGGCACGCCCCATTCACGTATGCCTCCACACAGAAGACGCTCTAGCTGAGAATCGAACGGGACAACATCTTACTACCGCAGCACCACCACCGCAGTCAATAAACGTATATATATATATATATATATATATATATATATATATATATATATGGGTCTACTTCATTTGCCCTAACTTCCAATTGACTGGCAACCATTTCACTGACCCCATTTGACTGAAATTTCATTTGATTGACACTTCATTTGACTGACACTTCATTTGACTGACAAATATTATTGGCAGCCGCCAGAGCACTGTAAGGCAAGTAAATGGAATATGTCCCCTTCCCCACTGTAGTGCGACCCTGGAGTTAGAATATATAGTTAAGAGTGGTGCGGGTGGCATAGCCCCCCACAATGGGGGGCCCCCCACTTACTTTTGTTTTACTAAGCAATATTAAAGCAAAACCAAACAATATAATATATATTCTAACTCCAGGGTCGCACTACAGTGGGGAAGGGGACATATTCCATTTACTTGCCTTACAGTGCTCTGGAGACTGCCAATAATACTTGTCAGTCAAATGAAGTGTCAGTCAAATGAAATTTCAGTCAAATGGGTGTCAGTCAATTGGAAGTTAGGGCAAATGAAGTAGGTCCATATATATATATATATATATATATATATATATATATATATATATATATATATATATGTGTGTGTGTGTGTGTGTGTGTGTGTGTGTGTGTGTGTGTGTGTTTGTATACACACACACACACACACACACACACACACACACACACATATGTACACTGCTAGAAACATGCTTTAATTATTAAGGCTCTATCCTTGTATAAGTGCATATATTAAAATCTGCATTTTGATATCTTCACTGCTGACATCACTGAACTTGTTTTTTCACTTTTATATCAGACTTTTAACTTCAATTATTTCTGGAATGTTATTGCTCTGTGGCCCAAGTCATGAATGAAAAGGGTACTCAGACCATCTAATCTATCCAATTAAAAAAGAAAAATAAATGCAAGGGTAAAACTATTTTAAGAACTGTGTCCCAAACGTAGTCAACAGAATGTGAAAGAGGCACTTACTATTCAAAGTGATACCTCAGAAATGATGACTAGTGCTACCTACCCAGTGTTCCACGTGGGATGACATACCACACCATTGAACTTTGCCAGTTCGGTGAATAACAGTATGGTCTCTACATATCATGTGTGCACATATGGGCAAATACACAGCAGTAAAAGTTTCAGTGATTACAAGGCATGTAATTTTGCCTTAAACTATATCATGCATTGTGAAACACTGATAGATATTTGTTTAATCTTTCTGCCTTGTAGGTCTCCAAACTGTAAAGCTTGACATGACAAAGCTTTGTGGTATACAAAGTACTAGAAACTGTTGATTTTTCTTAAACACTGTAGGTAATCATAATAGTAAAGTGCTTCTCAAAAGCAGGCCTCCACATACTATTTGGATATATATTTTAATTACTATGGAATATGCACTGTTTAAAACTATGATAATATTTATCTTTATCAGCATTCAAGGCATATACTTAGCCAAATCTATAGATTCTAATGTTCGTCTGCAAAGTTTGATTGCATTTCAATTCCCATAACTGGGCAGGGTTCTCTTTTATTACTGCAAACCAAACATTCTCTAACATGAAACCCAGGCTTGGTGAAGTTTTATCAGCTGTGAGCTGATTTGGCACAGGAAATGTTTTTTGCTGTTTTTTCAGTATTCAGCTATTTGCATTCTGCAGGGAACTTTTCTGCAAAATAACATTTATTTTAATACAAGCAAGCAGCAAAGGGGTTAACCAACATTGTCAGCAGATCTGATTTTCCTCCACACATTACATGGGTACAAGAGTGTGGTTTTCTTGTTAGGTGTATGCACAAAAGGAGTTAGCCTTTCTACACTCACCACATCTGCATCATTACAATACATGGTTTTGACCTAATTCTTTGGGATATGTTGACTGGCTCAGTTTGCTGGTAATGTCTAGGTTTTCAGGAGCCTGTGTTGCTGTGCTTTTTTTCTCTTTGCAAAATGCTATATAAATAATGTTCTTTTTAAAATATTTTTTGTTATTATTCTGAACAGTTTACATTTTAATGACAGTATTCCCTTTTACTGTCACGGCGATCTATACCCCTTTTGTCATGCTACTTTGGAATGAATGAAATCATGTGCATTCATTGGTTTCTTTAAGCAACCATCACCCCTCATAATCCTGCAGTTTTACCTCCTTCTCCTGCTCAGCTAACTCTAAGGGAAGTGGAACCGTGTTGTTTACTCTGACAGAGAGTAAGCTTCATCTGTTCGGACTCCTGTTATTTTTCCCCACTCCTCTCCTTAAATGTCTTCTATTGGATGTAGATATGACTACATTACACCCTTCTTTATATAATTTCATTTTGCATTCCTCACCCTTACTCTCCTGGCAGCGAAAGATAATCAGTTATGACTGTGTATGCATAAGCCTGTCTCTCAATAAACCAAGGTACTGGATATTTCAAGGCAGTAAGGAGCAACACATGGACGTTAAAACTTCTGGAAGCTACACTTTCTTAATCATCTTCCACACAACAATGAAATTACTTCCTGCTTAAAGCTAGGTATTTGCCTTTTTTTGGACTTGATTTAATCACAAAGGAATAGTTTAAATGGCCCACATACAAAGATTACTAACTTCTACAACAAAGTTCAATAGTACCTAAGAGAACATTTCCCCAAACGTTTCATGCAAAGGGACTGAAGCGTTATTTAGCTGAAGAAACTCAATCTTCCTCATCTGGTGGCTACTACATGACAGAGCAGCAGGCAAAGTAGAAGTCAACGACAGTAGGTTTGACATAAAATTTCCATGAAAAAGGAAAATTTTTATAAAAAATATTCTGTAAAGAAAAATGGATACAGCGCAGTACAAAGATTTACATTAAAGTAGGCTAACTTAAAAACATAGAAGTGTACATGTATACAAGATATTACAAGGAGAGTATTTTTGTTTTCAGAGAAAAAGTTTTTTTTTTTTTTCAAGACACAATAACACAAGAGAGGAGCCGATATAAAAAAAATGTCAAGACACATGACTTGTGTTTTCTCTACTAGTAGTTCTCTAGAGTAGGTGAACAGTACTGTATAAAGTGGTGTGATTTTGGTTGTACTTTCAAATCTCGAAATACTGAAATACTGAATTTCAGTATCTCGAGACAAGAATCATGAAAATACACTACAATGAAAGATTTAAAAAAATTAACGTCACTATACTGAAAGTTCATAATTCTGAATTTTCAGTATGTGGCATTCTCTTTTTTTAAGTAACCTGCACCATACAAATAAAAACACAAACACGACCTTCCTCCTACACCATCACAAACCAAAACAACACACATACCAACAAAACCCTATGATCTGATATGATCTATGTTTAAGCAGGGGAGCAAGCCCGCCACACTTTCCCTACTTATATATATATATATATATATATATATATATATATATATATATATATATATATATATATCAACTCTGAGGTCGCACTACCACGAAGAAAACAACAAACCTACCATTACATGGCCTACATTTCCATTGCACACTGTCAAAACTATACCCACGAGAAATACACACACTACACATGTACAAAAATCACCACTTTCAACACTTACACACGTCATCTACCTACCCCAACCTACACCTAAAACTTCTCAACAAATTAAAACAACACATTTCTATCCAAAACACTTACACATTACACACCTACCTAAATCTCTACACATAACCACACATCAGCTGCCATGTCTAAATCCCAGAAACCACTATATCTTAAAGGGACAACATACTATATACAACAGACTGCACCACAACGTCAGATTCTGCATATTCAGTTTTGTTATTATGCAGTTTTGAACAACTGCACTTTCGCAATTCTCATCTCGAGATACTGAAATTCGGTATTTCAGTATTTCGAGACTTGAAAGTAGAACCGCAATTTTACATAGCGTGAAAGTGGTAGACACCGGTTGTTCCTTCACTAACATTTTGCAACGTCACAGGCTGCATCTGTTATCAGAACCAGATCTGTATCCTATCTATTCCAGCAGTAGAGCCTGCTGTCTACTAGCATTCTACAAAACCAGTAATAGGCCATGGCATGTTCACCATTCTTTTGAATGTTGTGCCAAACTCAAATCAGTTGACACTTTTTTGACCAAAGCAAACACACACTGCACTATAAAATGCATTTAATGATAGCTATTTATTAAGGTATAAGTGAATTGGTGGCATTTTCTATCCTTAAGTTATAATAAAGTACTGTGATTTAGCACACCATACTAATTACTATTTATAAATACTTTTTGCCTGCATTTTGAATGAAGCAAAAGTCACACTGTCAGTAGAACATTATGAATTTGTAAACTTTAAGACTGCTTCATGGTTATTCCCTTTACTGTTATCACCATAGACTACACTGTGCTGGCAAATCTTACTGCCTCAGTTATTACAGTGATTGCTGGTCTCAGACAGCCTTCGTTTATTTCCTCTTCATGCCAACAACCTTCTTTCCTTCCTCTGCCAGATTACATTGTTGAGAATTACACATACAAAGAATGTGACAGAATAAAGAGAATGCTAGTCATCCATGAGGTCTGCATATTGTTTTGTTGCTAGCCCATGTGCAGCTGTTGTTTGTTCCTTGCACCAAACAGCTTCCTTTCTTCCTTAGAATATCCAACCCCATTCAGTAGTTCTTTCTACCATATACACACCTGACACCAGAAGAATGTTTGCATTCTCTAGGCTTGATCCAGTTAACATTTTGACATCCCCACCCTGCACACTGTTAACTAGTTACATGTCCTTTTCTCTGCAGGGTTTCCACATATGGCCATAGGTCATTATTATGACTCAGTTGAGCAGGTATGTCATTTGTAGCCTAGCCCATGCATTTTACATTACTTACCAACCCCATTCCATAACAGTTGAGGAGGCTGAACCTGTATGTATGGAAGGTTAGGAAGCTACTGTGTTTAATGTAAAGGGAAGATATGTTGCTTAGGACAGGAATTCTTTTGGAGAGGTACCTATCCAGCCAGCAAGTTCTGTTTACGTTATGGTGGAGGTTGAGGTCTTTTGTATTGGTATTCATTGTATTATGTGTTTTGTTTACATGCTAGAGGTTATACAGGGCAAGGTGTTCTGAGGCCCTGTAAGACTAAGTAGAGGTCACATCACAAAGAATATATATGAAACAGAAAAGAGAATCCAGCGTTCAGAGAATCCTATATCACTTTTTTTTTTGTTCAGGATAGAATATAGGGGGAGAGATAGCTTGATTCATGCAGATTCATAAACATCATCAGGCATAAAGGAAAGGTTAATTCTAAGACTCACCCAGTCCTTATGAAATATCTAAAAAGGTTGAGCAGCAGAATTCAGACCAATGAGTCAGACAATCTTCCAAGTAAGACAATTATCACAACAGAGATGCAAGGAGAAAGCTGTCCCTAACGTCAAGCACATCATATCAAAACCATTAATAAAATAATTTGAGGGCCAGTTTCTTAAGCTGCAGAATTAAGTCCAGCCAGGTTGTAGGCATTAAGGAGAATTTGCTATTCCAGCTCCTTCTTTTGAAGAATGGCATTAGAGTTCCACTCGAGTGGACCCATTCTGATCATGTCCAGAATGTGAAAAGTGAAAAAAGAATGACCTGGTGATTCAATATTGTGCTTTGCAATATGATTCTTGCTTAGTCTATTTCTAATTTCAGACTTGTGTTGGGTTACCCTCCTTTTACACTTGGAAATAGCCTTCCCTATGTAAAAAACTTGACACTTGGAGCACTGGGCTCTGTAAACAATATTTTCACTGTTACAGTTCCCAGCCACCTTACTGTTATATTTCTTACCCATACTGGGGCAGATGAAAAAATCTCTTCACCTCAGATAAGAGCTGGCTGTAGGTTCAAAGGGAAATAGAGTTAACTTCTCTAGAATTAAGTTTAGATCCTAGGAATGTGTCCTCTTTTTGCAGGTGGTCTAATATGTAATAACCCTTTTTTAAAATCATTTGAATAAAGAAGAAAGGGGGGTCCATTGGTGGGCAAGGAGAAAGAGCTTAGAAGCATACCAAAATTTAGGTGTATTTAGAAACAGCCTGCTGGTCTGTGAGCTAGTGGTTTATCAGGTAGTGCCTGCACCTCATCCATTAGCATTGAATGACCACAACATGCAACAATGCAAACAGTTGCACCAATGGTTGCTATTAACATGAGCTGTTCTGATGCTGCTGTTACTACTCCAAGCATCACTCTTGTTCTATGGACCACAAACCTATCAATATTTGTTGGACTGGCAGCCACTTAGTTTTCTTCCAAGACTGAGCAGGTGGTGTTCCCTTTAAGAAGCTAGAATAATAAACTGGCAGATTAATTTAAAAGTGGTTAGAAGAGAATTCAGGCGTTTATCTGAAGTTGAGACTGTTACTCGGAGACCATATTTCAGCAGAATTTCTTCGCCTATGGCTTCTCTAGAAGTCAACAAAATGCAGTGCAAAATCTTTCATGCACAAAATATAATTTTCACATTTCTCCATTGTTGACCTAGTCTGCTTAATGTCAAGTTAAAATGTGAGATTCTGGTCTAAACACTATAGATATTTAAATGAGCTGATTGACTCGAAGGGGGTTTGATTATGATCTAGCACTTGTCTGATAAGGAGAAATTAAGATCATTTTTAGAAGGAAAAAATGAAGTATAAGTTTACAGGTACTCAGCTAGCTTGCAGTGGTTGTAAGGCTGTTTTCCAGTTGTGATTTGATGACTATGTGAGATGAACTAAACTATCACTCACTATATCATTAGGATACAATATAAAAGAAAGCTGGCTATGGTCAGATGATAGTCCATTTATAATTAATGAGAAGAAGAGCTGAGATTACATCTTTAATTAGTCTAGCAAAGGCAGATGTGCAACTTGCAGTTCATTTAGAAAAAGTATGACTGGAGAGAAAGTTCTGGAAACACTTTTTGGTGTAAACCATTGTCTGTTACAGCCCCTTGAAGGCAGTGTCAGGTAGGTCAAAAAATTGTAATACCAATAAACAGTAAGATGCCCCTTGTTATGTTCATGACAGTGTCATTAGTAAGAGAACACACATTGTGCTCTGACCAGTCCAGAAGCCATGGTGATTTCTAGGAAGAAGCCAATGAGCATTCATATCTTCATTCAACTGAATGTAGGCACATTTTTTCTAGAATTTTACTTATAGCTGGAAATACAGAGATTGATATAAAGTTAGAAAGGAGTTTTGATTTTGGAATTTTAGCACAGATTTTATGACTATTTTTCCAGATATTGTGGTATGATATGGCAATAGTGCGATGTTATGGATATGTTTAGAGGTGTGAGAATTTATGTACTACAAGATATAAAAGACCTTGGCATTATATTGTCTGCTCCAAGTGGAGCAGCAGATGAACTTTATTCAGGGGTGATTCAATTTCCTTAGTTTTGTCTTTCTTAAAATAAAAGGGCAAAGTGTTCTTGGTAGTGAAGAGTCTGGGGCCGGGGTAAAAACTGGCAGTTTTATCAGGTAATGTTTTAAAATGCTTTTGTCTGTCTTAGTGGTGCATGTCAGTTTTGTCTGTGTCCACTTTACTTTTGCAATATTTGGTTGCACAATCAAAGCAAGATCACTTTGCTACTATAAATCTGATGGATAATGAAAGTCAGATATATTACATGTAAGTGAGTCAGACCAATGGTAGCTGAGATACTTTTGAGAACTGACAGACAGTACAATAGACAGAAGGACCAAAGGTAAATAGGTTTGCTCCATTATGGGATTCTATGAATGTAAAAGACCAGTAACTAGAATTTAAATTTCACCTTTTTGGGAACTATATCCCCATGATGGAAAATCACTGCAGCCAACCTTCCCACACACACAGAATAGAGCTGCCACCTTTGGAAGAGACAAAAACCTGACAAAAGCCACATCTTTGCTCTGTCTGTTGCCCCACCCATCTCAGTAAGTAAATCTACATTGCTTCTTTTCAAATTTAATAATCATGCCAATTTTCTTTTTTTAGTTTCCCTAAATAATATGCTAAACAACACATGAGCAAATGTATAAACATGCTTTATACACTAAAATATATTTGTAATCTTGTGTTGACAACTGGTATGTTTGTTGAAACTACTGAGCTTGATAAGGACAAGCCTAATACAGAATTCTGCACTGTTTCCTACAATATGTACATTACAATTTTCATGAATCCAGATTTTATTTATATATATCCAACATTATTTATTATGGAATATTAAAAAGCATATTGGTGGTGATGTCCTCCTTGTGGTCATGTGGGTTTCATCCCAAAGACATGCTGTAGGTGGATTGGACACTCTAAATTGGCCCTAGGTGTAAGAAGAAGAAGAATTAAAAAAGCATATGTAATTTTATGACAGAAAACATAATGTTCAAGTGGATGACACAGCCATTGTTTCACTTTAATAATAAAGAAGGTTCAAACATTTTTGTGCACTCTTTCGTGAAAAGCATTCCTGTGATTAGTTTTTCTACTGCTGGGCATATTTTACATCACCCTAGATAGCACTTAAAACAAAGACTATTCTGATAAATTAAATATGACTAGAAAAAAAAAACAAGTAAAATGTTAAATATTTTGGGAAATAAACTTCAGAAATATGTGAGCTCTAAGAATGGATCTAAGAATGGATCAGAATACCTGACAAGTACTCAGCCAAAGTAAAATTTCCTGACAGTGGCTCTTATTTCTGGATTTCCTGAAAGAGTCCTCAATTTCCTGATGGTCAGCAAAAATTTATGACAGGTGGCTATAGAAACCCCCCAATTCCTCCATTTCTATTGACTTTAGGTCAATTTCCATTCTACCCAGCCTTGGCAAAATATTGGTCAAGCTTATATAGAATCAACTCAGTGCATAGACATAAACTTTTATTCGATCATCCCCTAGCATAAGTTTTTAGGCAGAAGGAGTAGCATGACTGATGTAATAGATTTGCTATAATAGACAGCTTATTACAGAACAAGAATAAGGCCTTAATCATCAGCTTCCACTTTACTGATCTGAAAAACATTTTACTTCATAGACCACACTCTCCTCTTATCCTCTTATCCTCCCTTCTAATGTGGAGAATCAGCCTCCATGCTTGACAGTAGTGTTAACTCCTTCCTAAAAGGCAGATACATCAAAGTTAAACTGTTGAACTTAAGTTCAACATTAGTCCTCCACTCAGTGCAGCATCCCAAAGGTCAGTCTTATCTCCAGTTAAGTATGATCTTAGACTTTAGTGTCTCTCTTAGAATTAGATGAAAAATAGTAAGTTTAGTCCAACATTACAACCCAGGGATATGCCTGTTGCAGGCAATGACCACCTTCTAGCCACATGTCCTTGCTGCCACTGAACACAGTCCATTCAGACTCCATGTGTCTGGCCTCAGTCAGAATGCAGATTAGGTCTTCTCAGAGGTAGAAGATGAACTCATCCCACAAAGTAGCCTCCTCCAGATATTCCCAAAAAAGTCCCACTGCTCACATTGGTCTCTTGCTTCTGTTCAGCCAATGCCATTCCCTGCTGATCCAACTCAGCAACATATGGCAATCAGCTAGTGGCTCTATAACTCTCTAAATTAAAGTGTCTAGAAATATGTCCTCAAATCTAATGATATGGTCACAAAGTCAACTACTGAACATCTGAAAAACTTGCGCTGGGAACAAATATACTTATGAATCATTTGTGCTCAGACATGATACATGAAATATACACATAAACTTGCTTCTGCTTAGACACTGAATATGGTGCTACTAGGGATAATCTATGACTTGCAAAGAAATGCAGTAACAACTCATCACTCAGGTTCAGGTTCAAAAGATTGAATCTTACAGTCACATCCATCAATGCCTTTCCATCATTCCCATCACAAATGGTGAAATCTTCAAGCAAATGGACAGACCCAGAAGACAAAAACCTCTCAAACCCTTCACTACCTTCTCCTGGAAGGATGACTACTCCAAAGAGCTGTTTAACATATATACATTTATCTTTTAGTTTTTCTCTCTGTGACTTGCAGCTGCAAAAATGCAATCATCTCATCAACTGAAAAAGAACTCTAACAGCTCAGCATTTGGCAGAGACCATGTGAGTACCCATGGTGCCACCTGAGTTCTCTCAATGGAAACAACTCTGTAACAGCAGAAAGATCATCCCCAGATAAGAAGTTTGGCGTAAGGGATAATGCTCTATGTAGAGGCAACTCTGACATTACCTAGCAGGTACTTTTCTATTTCTTTTACCTTCTCAGCAGGCTCCTTCCCTACCAGTTAGGCAGTGTTCCATATCCCTAATGAAGTGAGCACATACTTTGTAAAACTAACACATGGATTGGACTGACATTACACCATTTTCCTAGATAAGTTTTGCCTCCTTGACTGCTGAGCATCAAACCTCCCCTTGATCAGACACTGCCCCTTCATTGTTTTGCTGTAGGAATTCATGAAGCCAACATGATAGCTGTCCGGGGGAGGTTGTTCAGCCAGCCATGATGGTGCTTTCTGCTCTCATTAGCATCCCAGCAATGACAGCATTTAGATATCAGCATAAACTATCCATCACCTCCTAAGCTGAGGGATGTGCAAACTTTGTTACCCCAATGGTCCACAATGCTCTCCCCTTATGAGTATGAACTTCTGTAAACTTGCCTTGAAGACTACCACCCATACTGGTGGCTCATTGAAACTAATGTCCTCTTCCAGGTCACCCCTATTTATTTTCAACCCTTATTTAAGGGATAGTTGCAGTATGATCAGCTTGGTTATACCCCACTTCCCATCCATCCTCCCTGTCAGCACCGTCAAACTTCCAAGCTGTCTAGGCTATAGTCAACTGTTTATCTCTCTTCTTTTTCTTTTGGCTTTCCCCAGTTAGGGGCCGCCACAGCAGATCACCTGTCTGCTCATGATTGGCAGTGCAGTTTTACGGTGTCGAGATGCAACCCTGGCACCAAATCTTCCACAGAAGGCCCACACATGCACGCACTCACACCTAGGGCCAATTTAAAGTGTCCAATCCACCTACAGCATGCCTTTGGGATGTGGGAGGAAACCGGAGCACTCTGAGGAAACCCACATGACCACAGGGAGGACATGTGGACTCTGCACAGAAGGCACCCTAGCCAAGGATCGATCCAGAGAACCTCTTGCTCTGAGGTGGCAACACTAACTGCCGCACCACCGCGGCCACCCTAGTCAACTGTTTATCTCTCCCCCACCAATATTATCATTATACTGTTTTTGCAGTTTTAGTATAAATCTTGTCTCACATTCAATAAGAACAGAAATCACTTGCATCACTTTTGAACACGGCGATATCAGTTCCTAATTCCATACTGCCTTTTATTAGCGCCTAGCAAATGGGTAAAAATGTGTTGGACAATCCCTCTACAAACATTTAAAAAACATGGCACTCAGCTAATGATCACAAGAGAGAGCAAGGTGGCACCATGCTCTTACAGCAAACCACTGTGTCTGTGGATATTAAAAAGAATAGAAGGGACATTTGCAAGAACACCGAAGTAAATATTCACATTTAAAACAGCACATTTAATAACTTGTTTTGAAAGTTGATAAATTTAAGCTTGATTGCTTTTTAATCAAAAAACAATTAATAATTGATGGGGGGTGTTGACAGTGAGAAGCTTTATAACAGAAGGTTATAGTTCTCTGTTTAGCCAATTCATTTCAATCTGATAACAATCTAATTTCATCAGATATGCAAGTCCTGATTGCACAACAGCTCACCTCTTTGTTCCATTCTCCATACCATGGTGACCACATGACAGATCTGACAGGAAACTATGCCTCTTTTCTGTTCAGTTCTCAGGGTTTCTAGTGTCTGTGATACGCGCCACTTTGTTTTATTGTAATAGGCAGCAGTAGCAACACAAGTAAGCTTTAGTACTTGCAGGTAGTTTCTGTATAGAAAAAAAAAACATCTGAGTTCATTCAATAACAAATGGCAAAACCATATAGAAAAAAAGCATTAGAATTCATTCTGCAACAAATGTCAAAACCATGCTGTGTTGTGCCCCCCCCCTACAAATTCAGTACTAAGTTGAAGGTTGAAAGAGCTTGTTGATAGTGGTAGTGGTCAGATGGGGGTGGGGTGCAACATAAGAAAAGGACTTTGGAAAGGTGACTGCTGCAAGACTTCCCCCATGCCTCTATGCAAGCACTAACCAAATAACCGCAGGTGATACTGTGTAAAAGGAGGCTGTGGGTGGTCTTTTAAATGAAAATTACACACTTCTAGCATTTACGTTTTATGCATCAGTTGCCAACACTAGTAATACATTCTTAACCAGAAAAAGCTACAGATTTTTGTTCCATGAAAGAGATGTCAGTGCACATTTTGCAAAGGATACAGATACTTTATCACACAGTCTGTGGAACTATTACTTTGCTAACTTTATCAGCTATTTTCTGCTTTCTTCATTTTTCAGATTTGTGAAATTTTTAAGCAGATAACAGGCCTCTGATAATATTTAAATCATTCCAGAAATTCCTCATACCATATTTTTTTCATGCACAACAAACAGAGGGAAACATAATTTGGTTGCTTCTGGTAAGCGTTCACATGTTAAGTTGAGTGAAGAAACACTTTATAGAAAATACGAGTGTAAACTGCCCTACAGCATTAAAGATTTCTAATTTTTATAGTAGGTACTTATTAACTCACCAGTAACACCATTTTGTAAAAAACTTTGCAATGTTATTCCAATTAATAAATGCAAATATAGATAGATAGTAGATGGATATAGATATTAGTCCATATTTCAAGCAGCCAAATTAAGATTTCAGTAAAATTTAAAAAGATTATTTTTGTTGTTGTTGAAATGGTTCCTGCTATTACAATCTGATATGCTGAGATGGTTGCTCATATAGAACCAGGTGTCCTTATTTTATTATTTAATAGTATGCTTCCTCAATTGTCTTACATTTATCTTGTATATTATGAATCAATTGATTTCAGACTTACATTGCTGAAATGGGTATTTATTTCACTAATTATTTAGAACTGTAGCCTAGCTCAGCAAATGTCGTTCTTTGACATTAGTGCATGTTCTTTGGAAATCTAGACACTGTCACTATTTTACTTCAGTGTGAAACATGCAGACAGCTATCAAAACGACCACTAAGAAACCCTATTTTTTCAACAATCTTGCAATTTAGCATTTAACTTAATATGCAGAGTAAAAACTGCTGTATCTAGTTTACCTCTTGATACTATTTAAACAAATGTCTTTCACTATGTCTTGGGCATTCAAGCTCATGCACTGTAACAAACATTCTCATATTTTTTTCAGTTTCAGTAAGTAAAGTAAAAGAAACACAGAGTGTTACCAATACACAATGAAATTACCTTGTTTTTCCTATTAGTGCTTTGTTTGGCATTTAGCTAAATACAGCAATTTATTTGTGTACTCATCTGTTATCTAATTGAACTGACCCTTGTATCTTTTCATTTGAAACACTAACCATAAAGGTAAATGCAATTATTTATCAGTAAGCATATTTCTGACTAGAGGAATAAGCTGATGAATCTTATTAAAGTACACATGAACAGTGTGAGAGAACATGCATACTCCTCAGGCTCACCCACGTGGAGTAGTTTTTGAAGTCCACTTTTCCAAGTTGTGAGGTGTCAGCTCTCCTTAGTGTACCCCTATGGTAAAGAATACAACATGCAGGTGCACAACAACTGATGCAGTGTGGGTCTTCCCCATTGACTGCAAAGGAACCATATTGGTAAAGCTGCTGCCATAGGAGGATTTACTTACAAATTACCATTTTTTTTTCATTTTCAGGATCAAATCCTCAGGCCATATGGGACTATATCTCAAACAATAAATCTCACTAACTTCTACTATGAGCAGACAAAAATGAATGCACTTAGGATCAGAATCCCTGAACTGTATTCACCAAAAACATCTCAATAAAAAACACTTTTTTAAGTGTTTTTTTTCAGGGGGGAAGCCACCTGCACCCCCCAACTCTGAACTTATATATACCGATTGTAAGATCCCAAAAAGGGAGTCACATCCTGCACACTTAACAACAGTGATTTCCTGTGGGGAAACACCAGTTGTTGGTGAATTCAAGTTAAGACAGTTGAAGCTCCATAGGACAAGCTTCATCCACCAGTAAGATAACCATTCCACCCTCCCTTACCAGGTATTACAACTATTATATCAGGCCATCAATGCTTAATTTTGTTCTTGTATTATTTGTTTCTAAACTGTTTTGAGTCCTTATACAACACCAAAGAGAAAGAAAATTTAAAGTGTGAGCAGTGTGTTAGTCAATTATAACAGAGAATTTAATTTTAAACAATTTACTACTTTATAAATGAATTAATTTTTAAAATGTAAAGTGTACTACTTCTTTGTTGTTTAATTAGTGTATTGATGTATAATTATGTTTTGTTAAAAGAAGAGTAAATATGGAAGTTTCTCCCCAAAGGGAACTTATCTGTCCATCAATGGAGAAATGTTAACTGACCATCAATTTCCAATAACTCACAAGAGGAATCTCTTTCACAGCAGGAAAGATTTGAAGGGCTTCATGCCCAGACCATTGATTTTCTCCCTGCCCTACTTGAACTTTCAATAGTCTAGGTGCATGGAAGGTGCTGTAAGCTTTGAAAAGTAGCTGGCTGTTACATCCTCAGCAGGATATAACCGATATAACTTAGGCTACTATAATGGTGATCAATATGATGGGTATCTTCCTTAACCCTACTAACATGCAAAACGCAAACACACTGTCTCAGTGATCTGACACACACACACACACACACACACACACACACACACACACACACACACACACACACACACACATAAGCACATGTTGTTGTTGAAACATCCTACCCAAACACCTATCCATCACCTAATTAACATTTACTGACCTAGAACTCATGTACACTTAGAGTTGCACCAACTAATCTCAGTCATACACAGTCTTTTTCCAAAATGATGAAACTCCCACTCTGAAGAAACTCTCCTGTCCGTGCAATTAATATAACCCAATATTTGCTGTCAAATTATTTTGCACTAAGATGATAATATTGCAGTTCATTGACTTCTATCTCTCCCTTTCACTCAACAACAAACTCTCAAATGTCAATATGTAAATACATCATATAGGTTAGCCTAGAGACTCAACAGACATTGTGTCCTTCAAAGCCGATGAAGAATATACACACATATGTGAAGCTACCAGGTAACAGGAAAATAGGAAGGCCTAAGATAAGTTTTATGGATGTGGTGAGAGAGGACATGCAGGTGGTTGGTGTGACAGAGCAAGATGCAGAGGACAGGAAGAAATGGAAACAGGTGATCTGCTGTGGCGACCCCTAATGGGAACAGCCGAAAGAAGATGATGATGATGATGTATGTATATACACATGTATATATATATATATATATATATATATATATATATATATATATATATATATATATGTTTACTATGGTATGCTTGAAAGGGGTTGGGTCGAACGGTTGTAAAACTGAAAATCAATATTGAATTTGACAACAAAGGAAGATCAGAATGTCAAAAATACTAAATAGGAAGATGCGTATTCCACATTTTTGACATTTCCATCTTCTAGCCATGATCCTGAGTTGACTACAAAGAATGGGTTTTAGTTAGCAACATGTATAAAATGTTCAGCTTTTTATAATGAAAATGAAATGAAATAATTTTTGTACATTACTCAGAAATAAGATATCAATTCCTAAGAAATATTCTAACAAAATATGCATGATAATGGTGCAATATACAGCTCTTTGTATAGGGTTATTACAAAAACTCTACAGTCAATAGTACATTACTGCTACTATTTTGCCACCCTGCACCCCCCACACCCCCTGCACATTAAATATACCAACTCCAAGATTGCACTACAGTGATGAACTGGGCTAATTTGTGGGTAAATCCTTATAATCCCTTTTAGTTATATTCACTATATTCTGCCCATCTGGGTGTAGCTGACATGTTTTGTGCACTCTTATAACAAGGTAGCCATGACGTACCCTATGCGACTGTATATATCAGTAAATTGTGATGCAAATAATCAAGTGCAATCTGTTAATTGTTTTTCAGTGCTCGTCTACTCTTGGAAAGATGTTCTGGGGCTTGTAAATGGTGATTTTGACCATGCTACATTCGTAACATTGCTGTTCACATAAGTCATAGTAAACCTATATAAATATATGTGTATATGTGTATATGTATATATATATATATATATATATATATATATATATATATATACACACACACACACACACACACACACACACACACACACACACACACACACACACACAGAGATAGATAGATAGATAGATAGATAGATAGAAATAGATATAGATAGATAAATACCAAAGGGGAAGAAGGTCACACTAATAAACCACACACCATTCAGTAAAATACTGCAAGAAAGACCCAGGCAAGCAAGAGCCTTCAATGTGTAAAATTGTAAGATAAACACTTACTGGAATGCTAATATTTCTCTGGTCTCTGTCCAGATACTACAATAGCAGGTCTGGTGCCTTTGGCATCCACTAGAGATGGCAAAAACTCCTCACAAGCTCAAGCTCCTTCGTATCCATTATACTTGCCTGTAGATAAATCCTCCAGACTGAATATGCCCCTATTGTAGGACCATTAACTCTGGAATAACAGTAGAAGAAAATGTTACACCCTCCAAGATCACTTACAAGTCTTACATGAAAGGACAATTTGGAGCACAGCGGCAGGCAGGTTGTTACAGTGTCCAACAAAAGTCAGAATAATCTAACATTCCAGTAAGTACATAATTTACATATTTCTCAAGTCCTGTCCAGACACTGGAACAGCAGGGCAGATTCCTAGCTAATGTGAGTGTCCTATCCCAGTAAGTCTTTCAAAATGTTTGTTCCAAAAGGAACCCTTGCTCTGGCAATAGAGTCAAAGTGCAATGCTTAACAAAGGTACATAGAAAAGATTGAGTGGCCAGTTCTGTAATATCCTGAAGCAGGAGATTACCTAAAAAGGCTGTGAACATAGCTTAAGCCCTGACAGAGCACCCCTTTGGTGGGACAGCTGCCTCCTTGCCTGCTTTGTCATAATAGAAAGAGATGCAGCCTGTAGTCCACTTTGCTAATGTAACCTTGAAAATCTTCTGACCAAGTACAGGTACTGAAAAGCTAACAAAAAGCTGCTTAACTTTCCTTGAGTCCTTAATGCAATCTAAATAAAAGTGCAGCTTTCTAAGTGCATCCAAGCAGTGCAGATGGTGCTCCCCTTTATTAAAGCACTTGGGAAAAATGCTGGCAAATGAATATACCAATTGAAATTCCCTGCATAGCGACTTTGAGTAGAAATGTCAGCTTTGTTTTCACAGATACTCTGTCCTGATGATAAACAAAATAAGGATATCATGAGGATAAGATATGCAACTCTGAAATCCATTGTGCCAAAATAATGGCCGAAAGAAACACGTCTTCCATGATAAACATTTAATGTTTGATGAACTAGCTGGTTCAAAAGGAGGTTCTTCAGGGATTTTACTGATGCTGGTCTAGTTAAGTGAGATCTGGAATGGAAGATTCCCTTAAGAAATGCTTTACAAGATCGGTGTGCAGTCAGTGAGTGACTTGAAAAACCTTTGTGAAGGAATGATACAGCTGCCAAGTGAACTTTGAATAAGGAGTAGCTACCATACCTTTCAGCTGTACAGATTTTCACAGAATGTCCAGATTTTTGCCTGATATTTTTGGTCTGTTCCTCATAATTTTTTTTTGACAAATCACTGGATGATCTAATGATTAAAGTCACTAAATAATGACATGTATTTGATTTTCAGACTTCATACCCTTCAGAAAATGCACACTAACATAAATCCTGTTATTCTAACAACTTTCTAAGTTTATAAGAGCAATATTTAAAATGTGTCCCTATATTTAGGCCTTTGTCCCCCCATTTTGTTGGGCTTTGTCCAGATTTCTTGCACTAAGAGGATTAGAGATAGCCCCTGTGTTGTATAACTCAGTCAGGAATATAACGACCTTCTCTAATGGTCTGCTCAGTCTGTCTGTAATTACATCAAAGGTTCTGAACATGTGAATTGCTATTAGAAAGTGCCAAACCTCATTCCCATATTCTTATGGTTTCTGTGCGCAGTGGATATGATAAGATTCATTATGGTGGGTGTCCAGTATAGGATGTTTAAGGTTTTACACAGTGAAGACTCTGGCCTGACTGGGTCTTTCTTGTAGTTTTTTACCAAATGATTTGACTGTGTGACATTTTCAACATTTAGTTTGTATGTTATCTGGAATATTTTGCAAGCACCCCAACAGGTTTGATTTTAAGCTCTGTGCTTCTGAAGTATAGTGAAACAACACACACACACACACACACACACACACACTTATATATATATATATATATATATATATATATATATATATATATATATATATATACTGACGAGGTCAAAACAATTGCTGAATATGCATGTCTACATCTACTGGGGTCTGGCTTATTGGCCTAAATGTACCCATAAAGACATAAAAATTAAAAAGTCATGAGCATTCAGAAGTCATGTAGTTGAAACACTAGTATATCCTTAATGGGTCATTTGTATATACCCCATGGGTCTCCACTACCAGAGATTTAAGGTTTTGTACAGTGAAGGCTCTAACTTGGTTGGGGAATATATGCATATATATATATCTATATCTATATATACATATATATATATATATGTAACTCATATATGCATATATATATATCTATATCTATATATACATATATATATATATATGTAACTCATATTTGCTGGTGGTATAAAATGAGCAAATGCAAATCTGTATGAATGCTGAGTGAATATGTGTGTATTTGTTAGTTTGTGATTAGGCTTGGGTTAGGGAGTCATTTGTTTTGGAGCTGTTAGTGGGTTTTCAAGATTACATTTATCAATTAGTCAACATCAGCTTTGCTAGCATTTGCATCTTTTTTGTAATACTTATAGTGCTAGTAGTGACTGAATGCTAGTAATCAGTGTGTTTTTGTACATAAATAGTGCTAGGGTATATGTATTATGGGGTCTACTTTGGAAGCTTGAAGTTTCAAAACTTTGAACTTCATATGGTCGCGACCATAAGATCGAAGTTTTGAAACTTTGAATGATTTAAATAGGGACCGTTGTACAGTGTGGAATGGAAAATTTACTGTTCTCTTCACTGTAGTGTGATCTCAGAGTTGGTATATTTAATTAGCTTGGGGTTGCAGGGGACTTGCTCCCCTGCAAAATTGTAAAAAAAGTTTTTATTTATTTTTTAATGAAGTTTCAAACTTTCAAAACTTTGATGTTAAAGTCTCGACCACATGAAGTGTGAAGTTTTGAAAGTTTGAGCTTCAAAAGTAGATCCATATTATGGGTGGGAAGATGATGTGCTTTGTTAGGTATATGTTAGGATGTTTATGTTATGCAGAAGGTTGGAGTGAAACATGATAGCAGTGCAATGAGAATATAATGTTTTCCCAAAATTGTGTGATATATCAGTAGCAGGATATGTGAGGGAAGCAGCAGGGCTTGACCCCTGCATAAAACATTATTTTGGGGGGGGGGGTTATGGTTAGCTTTTGACATAAGTCTATGGTTTTGTTTTTCCAAGTCTTTGTAGTTTGCCCAATGGTGAGGTTGCCCAGATGTGATTTTTCTCTTCTCTGTTTACTCATTCAGTGTTCATTTTAGGGTCTTTTGACCATAGTTGATTTACTCATATATATGTACAGTGGTGCAACAGGCAGCACACTCACCTTTGGTGCTGGAAGAGCAGAAGGCTGTGGGTTCCAATTCCACTCCAGGTTACTAGATTGCTAAAACTGCATTGCAACATTGGAAGGTGCTGTACTCCTGAATGTGTAATCCTTCAAATTAAACAATAAACAATGATCCCCTCTGCTTGACTTAGAGATAATTCACGTGAATGTAAAAGATTCCATGGTACTATCAAATAGAGCAGTGGGATTTTATTGATAAAATAGTAAAAAAATACATCATTAGATTAGCTATACAAAAATATTGATGAAGTCAACCATTCCCAGATTTTATTGATGAGACAGTAAAAAATACATTATTAAATTAGCTATACAAAAATGATGGTCAACCATTCCCAGATTGGTACATACAAAGACAGAATTAGAAGAGAAAACTTACACAACAATGCAAATAAAACTATATCCATCACAAACTATTCCCCCACCCTTTTGTCACAACCATTTTCTTAATTTACTCAAAATTAAGGAGCAATCCCACAATTTTTATATAAGAATCCATCATACAGTGAAAGACACATTATGAATAAAGCTCCTAGCAAGTATTTTTACATTTATCAGCAATATCAGCAATATCAGCTGAACAATTGTTATAATACCCGTACAATATTTTATCTAAAATTAAAGAAGAAAATTGTGCAACATCATAAAATCTTACAAGTTTTCTCCAAAATGTGAATTTTAGGGCATTCAAGAAATTAATGAGATATTGTTTCCTCAGCCTAACATATTTTACATAATCTCTGTTCTAATATTTTATACTTATCTGACCTAACCAGTAGTTTATTTATCATTAATTACCACAGGAAATATTGGATTTCAGACTTGTTTAAATCTCTCCCTATGAGCAACAATAGAATTATGATACTTCTTATCAAAGGAGAGCCAGGGTCTATCATAAAAGTGCTGATCCATAATAGTTTTATACCATAACTTCCAAGAAAGATCTTGAGTAAAATAGAACAAAATCCAATGTATTCTTTCGTAATTAAATGCATTTCTGTCCTTCTCTTACATTTAAAACAAGACTGCCAAGAATATTTATATTTCCCAAAATCTCAGTCTAAATAATCTTTATGTGAAGGACTAATTTTATCAAGCACCTGCTTCAAGTGTCAAGAAGCTAAATAAATTACAGGATTTATCAACTCAAAACCATCTTCTTCACTTTTACAAAAATATTTCTCTTTTCACCTGATTTAATTTAGGCTCTCTGATAAAAATAAAGAAAATTCCCAATAACAAGTTTTCTCTACTATAATCCAGTTCCATAGGATATTTGAATGTAATACAACTCTTTTTTTCTAAAACATCATCCTGAATCATGCCCAACACTTGAATTTGTTAAATATTCCATAGCACAGCATCTCATTGTGATAAAAATGCTTTATATCCCCAAAAGTAACACCAAATATTTTAATATTACTAGTAACAAGCTGAATATCCTCAAACACAGATATACTTCTAAGGCATTTGGACATATTAAAACATAAACCTATATACTTTAGTAGGGATGTCATTAATCTAAGCAGAACAAAAAGCCATTGTTCTATCTTAACAGTAATAGTCAAGTCATCAGCATAGGAAAGAAAGGCTGGTACATGTATATTAGCATGAATTTACCACCTAGCCTAAGAACAAGGCACAAATTATTGAAGTTACATATTCATAATTAAAATGAGTAAAAACTCTTGGGAACAACCTTGTTTAATACCTTTTTAATACCTTTTTCCTAACACAGTCTTTTTTTCTCTGAGATATACATTTACTAATGGCTGCACCCATGTTAGGGGTTATATATCTTTCATTGCCTTCAATATTTTTTGACTAATTCCACAAGAATCTAGAATACCCCATAAAGTGATATGTCTAACTGAATCAAAGGCTTTTGATGTGTCATATGAAGGTAGTGATCCCCCTGACTAATGGTTTAAGTACATCAGTGACTCTAGCTTTCATGCAAACATCCATCATAAAATGCAGGACAAAATACTTTGCTCAACCTCTCATATAACATTTTACAGCAAATGTTATAATGTCTACCGGTTAGAGTACTCAGCCTCCAATTCTGTAAAGCATGTCAATTTCCTCTCTTTATGAAGAAATTTAATAACTGCATTGTAGGTGTTCATGTGTAATACTGCCAAACAACATTTCATTAAGTACATTTAAAAGTATACTTTTTTTGTTTCTCTATCACTGATTTATAAAATACATTGCCAGCAGGGCCCTAAGACATACATATTATCAGATTTCAAAACATTATTTAACTCTAGTAAAGTACTCTTTAGCTCCAAAAACGTATTTTCCTCCTGAATTTATTCATCAATAGACTACTATTTACAGGAATGAAACATCAAAAAAATAAACCTGACATGATCCTCCACAAATGAAATAATATATCTTGAGTATTTACTAACAACCCTAGAAGTTAATATGCTACACATAAAAGTAAGTCTCTAGTTTAATATTCTTACATCCCAGTGGTAATATTTCTTGTCTATATCTCTGAACTACATATTTTTTTCTGAAACAAAATCTGAACCCTTTCTTTACTAAATCCATCCCATAACTTTGCTTTTCAAGATATTCCTCATCTCTCTTGGATGACAAAATATTCTCAAAGTTTTTGCAAGCTGACAAATAAATCTGTTTTTATTTAGCATTCCATAAATCTTTTTGTTTAAATATATACTTTTTAAAAGGTTTATTACATACAAAAAGAAAAACACCACCAGGAGGTCAATGAATCACTAAATTTATTTAAAGAAATGTGATGGGTTCACAGCTGCAATAACACTGTCTTCCATGTATCAGTATCAAAAATCCGGTCATTAAGATTTTTTTTTTACCTTGAAAATCAATTCTGTATGTAACCCTGCAGAAACAATAAAGTATGATGATCAGCTATATGGCATGCAAAAATTGTGCATGGCCTAAGAAGAATGAATCAAAACAGGAAAAATAATAAATTTCATTAACCAAATGTCTTCTTTTATAAGTAGAGCCTTCCATGATGAACAAGAACCTCAATTAATTTAAAAATCATCAAAAAGCGTTTTCTGTGTTTTTTATATGGCAGTTACAATCACTCACAAAATTATTGGCATATTAAACAGAATAAATATCTGCAAAACAGTAAACAATTCTTCTCTCACTACAGTACTATTGAACAAAGAATTCATACTGCATGTCTTAATATCTCACACCAGAAGTCTACCTAGTCAACTCACTACAACATCAAAAATTTGCAAACAGATATGCCAGAACAAATATCTTGTCCAAAGGACCAAACAAATAGAGCATTCCATATCACAACTTCTTACATTTGTACATCAAGTAAATTCTGCATATCTAAAAGACAGAATATATATATTGTAATCTAGTACAAAACTGTACAAATAAATAGTGGAAGATTACACTTTTCCTTTTCTGAAAATGTTCTTTGCATCTTGTTTTGGTTGTTTAATTGCTTGCCTTTTGCATTAAATTTGTCTTCTATCCCATCACTAACATCTGTGTCTAGATCTTCACCAACCTCTTCCACACCACCACCTGTTTCATCCACTAAACAGGCATTACAGTGATTTACTTCTTTATCTTCAGCCGAGTGTATATTATCACTAATCATAACATCAGGTTTGGCAGAAGAAGGAATTCCCTCAATTCTTCTGTAGTACATAGATGATTTAATTCTGCATCTATTTGTTAATATGTGTAACATGTGTAACGTGTAAAAATCTTCAAAAATAAAAACGACAGTCCAAGGCAAACTCCACCTGAAGAATTAGTGATGAATATCACACAAACAGCTCACAATAAGGCTCCAATGCTCAAATCCACAACCTGTAGTTTATTTAACGCCACACAATATCCAAACGTCAAACATATGACTTCATCAGACAAAGACACAGTGAATTACACCAGTTTAAATACTAAATTAATTACACACTTGACTCCAATTAAATAATTTTGTCACATTTAAAGACACACAATAAATATCATAAAATCCTTCTCATTTTCATTTGTACAAAAGCTTTTTTTAAAACCAACCATAAAAAACACAGTATATAAAAACAACTATAACAATGAGGTTGTGCATATATAAATGTTAAAAACACTAGTATTGTTGCATACCAGATCTGTATTGAATATTTAATAATATACATTTCAAATTCTGTCAGATTTGAGTTTTAAATATGGAATAATGGACACAGAATCATTGAGCCCAGGAAATCTATTGGATTCTAACAAAATTTGCCAGTATGTTTCCCTATGGGATAGTAATACCTCCCAAGGTCCACCCCTGGCTTCTTTAGAAACAGAATCTAATACAAAAAAAGAGAAAGTTCCTCCAGAGCATGTAGTAAGGTGCTTGTAGAGTGCATTATTGGTGTCACATTTTTGCATATCGTAATAATGCTCGTATACCCTTCTACGGAGTTGCCTTTTGGTCTTCCCTACATAGAATGCCTGGCATGCCTGGCACACTGCCAAATAGACAACCCCGCAGGATAAACAATTGTAGAATTTTTTGGAAACAATCTTCCTACTTCTACTTTCCAAATACACAAATTCTTTGTTGGAAATGTATTTACACTGTGAACACCGTCCACACTTATAAGTCCCTTTACGTGAACTTTCCTGATAAAATGGTTTAGTATCCTGCTCCAAAATTCTCTTAATATTGAGACCTTTCCTATATACAGTTTTAAAAGTAATATCCTTAAATCCACCAAGATCTGTTAATTCCTGGAAAAACTTGAATTCCTTGTCTATGATCCTACTAATATTACCAATATTACCACTATAATCAGTGATATACAATAACTGATTACTATAGAGGTCTGTTTGGTTATTACCCCGCCCATTGTTAGAAAGGCCTTCCCCCAAAATGGGCTTAAATCTAGTAGATCTCCCTTTCAATACTTCTTCCTTTACAGAATTTATCATGTAACTGGGGTATCCCCTCTCCAAAAACATCTTGGACAACTTCTCACACTCAGTATTAAATAGCGGGCCCTGTGAGGTCATACGGGAGGCCCTAACGAACTGTCCCTTTACAATACCTCTCTTTTGGAACCCTGGGTGTGAACTAGAGAAGTGCAAGTGACTATTGGAAAAGGTCGGCTTCCTATAAACTGTGGAAGTAAACCCTGATGTATCTTTGGTTAACGTAACATCCAAATAGTTAACGTATTCCTCAGATATCTCATAAGTAAATTTTAAAAAGGTCGTTGTACCCCTAATATATGTAATAAACTCATTAATAGTCTCCACTGGGCCAACCCAGAAAATGCAAATGTCATCCAAAAACCTGGAATAATGTATCCAGTTTTTTTCATAACCACTTTTATGAACAAATTTCTTTTCCCGGCCATGATGATGTGATGTCTGCATAAGTTGGTGCACAATTGGCCCCTATGGATACCCCCTTAATTTGTTGGAAATATTCACCATAAAAATGTAATTATTTTTTAATACTAACTCCAACAGCCCAATAATTATACTCACATCATTGTGACTAATCCCAGCACATTCCCACAATGCCTCCTCTAACCATTCCAAACCTATGTCCGTAGGAATTACTGAAAATAAATCAACCACATCTATGGTTAAGAACATAAGATTTGGCCTGCACAGGTCATTTGTAATACTACGCAAAAATTCCCAGGAATCTTTAAGGAGGTACGAATCCCTCCCCCAAACCTGTTTAAGTTTCCAATCCAGGAACTTTGAGAGAGAATGTGTTTTGGAACCCTGTGCGGCCACGATAGGCCGAAGAGGTGGATCCTCCACACATTTGTGGATTTTAGGCACACCAAATATTGTGGGCACTTTAGGATGGTTATTTTCTAGGAATGAAAAAGTATCAAATTCAATGATTTCCTGATCTAACATGTCTTTTATGGTCAGATCAATTTTTTTATAGGACAAATGTATTTCATGAATGGAGGTTAAAGTATATTTGTCAGTGTCATACAAAATTTTCCCCATTTTACTTTCATACAATAACTGACTCATAAAGACTGTGCCCCCTCCCTTATCGGGTTGCATCACTCTAATAGTGTGATTGTGTGCTAAATCGTACAATATTTTAATTTCTTCCTCACTTAAATTGTAATCAAAATGTGCATGGGATAATTCCTTACGTATCTCTTTTTCAATTCTGTTCTCTACATTACTGAGCTGGGGATGCAAAGGTGGGTTAAAGATACTAGATTTTTTTAAAAACATGCTGGGAGCCACTGGCCCATGACCAAACAGATGTTGCAAGTTTAGCTTCCGAATAAACATTTTGAGATCAAGTATAGTATTTACTAACTGGCTACCTCTAGCTGGTACAAATTTAAAGCCTTTAGTAAATAAGTCAAAACAGGCCTCAGTTACTGGTACCTCACTGTAATTATAAATGTGATATCCCATTTTACTATACACCTGGTATGCTCCAATATTCAAAACAGAAATGCCTTTGCCTATTAGCATGCCTGATTCCTGCTCCTCTCCCCTGATTCCGATTGTCCCTCCTTTGGGAAAAAATCGGATATACAGGGTATGTAGGTCCCCTTGCTGATTCGAATGCGTTCGATCTTCTTGGTAAAAATTCTTCAATTTGCTCCTCCATATTTGTAGGACCATTGACTTCCCCTAAAACTGGTGTAGATGGTATTCTATCTTCCCTAGGTACTGTATCATTGTTAGACTGAAAATCCTTAAAATACATTCCCCTGGCATGTGGTGGGTTAGGGTATTGTCTACCCTCCCTGTATTCCCTAAGGTCTCGATTCAACTTGTTGTACTTTCTTTTAATAATAATATCACAATGTTTATCAATATTTTTACGTACTTCATAATACTTGGCTTTGTGCGTTTCAACTTGGAATAATAAATCACTGGTAATATCCTCATTACACTTAAATATCTGTTCTGTTAAAACTTTAATTTCACTGTCATTTTTCTTGATTATAGCCCTCACAATATCAAGTCCACACCTGTCGAAGGCCTGTAACAACTCCATATGAAATTCACTGCCATGTACAACGTTGTTAGGGTACTTATGCACCCTTAAACCTTTAGGCACAATTCTTTTTTTAATACATTCGGTTAAATATATATTGTCCAAAACAAGAGTCTTGTACCTGTACAGAGTGTCCTCTAAAAAGCGCATATTATCCTCAAAGGAATAACTCTCCATAGAAGTACTCTGTAGATAGTCCAAGGAAGTAAAAGTAGGTTTGGCATTAACCCACTCGGAGAATGATGCCGAAACGGACACTGAATCCTGCAATGGTACGGGTTGATGACAGGAATTGAAGATTCAACGCCTTCCCGTAACGGCTGGTGTATCCAAAAAGACTGCAGCTTCCTGGTTATTAGACACTTCCATCGACTGCTGCTGGCCCGAACCATTTCCATCAGCAACTACGGGGGAAACCACAGACGATAACCCAGAATGAGACGTTACTGCTTGCAAAACTTCTTTTTGTTGAGAAATAATGGTTTGAAGTCCCAAACCAATAGGAGTAAGCAGTTGAACCAACTGAGTGAGCTGGCCCGTAAGCTGAAATAATTCACCGGCTGCTGCACCCGCACCGGTACCACTACCTTCGTGCATGGAATTGCCCGGACCCTGTTCCATAGCACCAAACCAACAACGCAAGAAGTCTAGTACCAAAACCAACAAAAATAAAAACGACAGTCCAAGGCAAACTCCACCTGAAGAATTAGTGATGAATATCACAAACAACTCACAATAAGGCTCCAATGCTCAAATCCACAACCTGTAGTTTATTTAACGCCACACAATATCCAAACGCTCAAACATATGACTTCATCAGACAAAGACACAGTGAATTACACCAGTTTAAATACTAAATTAATTACACACTTGACTCCAATTAAATAATTTTGTCACATTTAAAGACACACAATAAATATCATAAAATCCTTCTCATTTTCATTTGTACAAAAAGCTTTTTTTAAAACCAACCATAAAAAACACAGTATATAAAAACAACTATAACAATGAGGTTGTGCATATATAAATGTTAAAAACACTAGTATTGTTGCATACCAGATCTGTATTGAATATTTAATAATATACATTTCAAATTCTGTCAGATTTGAGTTTTAAATATGGAATAATGGACACAGAATCATGTGTAAAAATCTGTTAACCAGTTTACTGTGTAATTTAATTTAATCCTGACTTGCGCTCAGGATTAACTTTAACCTGTGGAACTTGTTTAACTTGCTTACTTATGTAATCTCTGTAAATAGTCTGTTTGTAATATGTAATGCTGGTATTATGTAATGCTGTATCTGCTTACCCTTGGAGCTTTTCTCCCCAGGCCTCCGCTGAAAATGGACATGCATCCAGTCGGATTATCCTGGTCAACAAATGTAAAATAAAAATAAAAATAAAAAATATTTGAACAATCAAACCAGAGTGTCCAAACTGCATGCATTTTTTTTACATACCTTGTTACAATTTGCTCTTCTATGCCCAAATTTCTCACATTGATTGTACTTCCTCTTATCACATGAGTGAATTAAATGAGTATAAGCTCCACAAATAAACAATATTTTGGTTGATTAGAATTACATGAACCCTGCAACCTGCCTTTTTTCCTGCTTTTGGAGCCAGGGCTCATGTTCATCCTCTACTTATAAAACGCTTCTGCTCTGAAAAATACATCAGTTCAGGTTTGTCCAAATATATTAAATATACCCTAAGATGTGCCCAAGAAAACCCTTATATCCCACCAGTATTGCTAACATGGAAGATCATCTCAAAGGCTGAAGGTATAACAAGGCCCTGGCCAGGACCAATCAATCAGTTGAGAGTTGAATGTGACAAATTTGGCAAAGTTGATGGAGGGAGGAATGTTGAACTAAACAGATAAAGACAACATGGTTCTAGCATTATGGTAAGTACACAACTTTCATATATGATGTTATCTTATCCATCCAACTCAATGAATGGAACAGATTCCCCAGCTGTTACAACTCCAGGGTGATCTCAAGGAAGAATATTCCAAAGGATAGGGGAGCCGAAAGATGCACATGATCTTGACTGCACATTAAGCTTATAGTGAAACAGAAAGGTATGAACTGTAGCCCACATAGCTGAAGCACAAATTTTATCTATGGAAACTCTAGCAAAGAAAGCAGTGATGGCTGCCACTACTCTAGTTGAATGGGCCTTACATTTATGTGAAAGTGCAAATCCTCTTTCCTTATAGACAAAGTCAATGCAATCAGAGACCCACCTGGACAACATGACTTTAGAAACAGCTTGCCTCAATTTAGCTTTTTGAATATGAAATATAAAACTCATCTGTTTTTCTGAATTCCTTAGTCTGACATAAATAGAATCTCCATCCATCCATCAAGTACAAGATCTATTCACCTTTGTTAGAAATATTTGGAAAGACAACCAGTAAATTAAAAGCCTGATTAAGAAAGTTCTCTGAAACCACCATAGGAAGAAAATTAGGGTTAGTTCAAAAGGGGCACATGCCCTTGTGAAAGACCAAGCAGGGAGGTTTAAATTAGAAAGCTTGGATCTCTGAAATTCTTCTTGCTGATGCGATAGCCACAAGAAAAATAGTTTTCCTTCAAAACAGGCTTGGTCAAGGCTGGAAGCATTATTGTAATATCCCGAGGATGAATGGGATATTTGTTAGGGGGTTTAAATAGAAAAGTTCCTTTTAAGAAAGTCTTGGACAACTTTAAATAAAAGAAGGATTATTTCTAAAACAAATCCTGTCTCGGTGGAAAATGTGAAAGGGTTGACTCACCAGAAGAGCTTACAAATCAGATACTCTTCTTGCAAAGGTCAGAGCAATCAGTAAAACAGTTTTCCAAGTTAAGAACCTCAAGTCAACCAGATTAGCTGGTTCAAATGGAGCAAGTGTTACATCCTATAACACAAAATTGGAGGTCTTTTATGCAAAACCCCTTTCAAAAGCATTTTTACATGTGAATGCATTGAACGAGGGGATCCATGAGCAATCATGGTGAAGTAGCCGATAAATGAACCTTGATGGAGGAGTAAGAAAGCCAAAAGCGGCCTTAGGTCAACTGGTGCCCTAGGCAAAAGGGCTCCACTGTGCCCCCACACCCCACAAGACATGGTGCCCCCATCCTGGTCTACCTACACTAAATAAATACTGGAAAAATGCCCCTGCTAGAACAGCACCCTAGGCGGCTGTCTAGTTGGCTTATGCCTAAGGCCGGCTATGAAGAAAGCCCATCAGATAGTAACTCACACAAATAATCTAAAACTAGAGAAACACTAACTGTGAATGGGTGCTAGTGATTTTGTTGAAACTAGGTAGATAACCTTTTCCATTTGCTAATATGGGATTTTCTAGTAGCAGGTTTTATTGTCTCCATTAGTACTCACTGCATATGCCAAATAAACAAGTGCCTAAAGGGAATTAAGATCCTATCATCCAGGTAGTCAGATGAAGTTTTTTTGAGTCAGAGAGTATCACACCCCCCTGATCTTTTATGAGTAGAACCAGTCATTGAGGAAGCATGTGGTAATCATTCCTGGCCATTTCCAAAAGAAGGTAGAAACACTGTTGCTGGGTCAAACAGAAGTCACTGCAATGATTTTTAGTATTCCTTCAGAATCTTCAGACGCACCCTGGATATCAGTGGAAAGGGTGGAAAAGTTTGCAGGAACATTCCTGTCCAAGGAAGGAAAAGGCATCTGGCTTCCAGTCCATCCTGCATGGAGTCCTTGAGCAAAATCTTGTCAGGTGATTATTCAGAGAGGAGGCAAATAGATCTACTTGAGGAACTCCCCACAGATGGATCAAATCTTGTAAGATCCCTTATCTAGTTTCCATTCTTGAGGATCTGCCCTTCTCCTGCTCAGCCTGTCTGCCACACGAGTTTGCTCTGACACAATGTAGGATGTCTGTAGAGTGAGATTGTGCTGTGAAGCTACATCACAAGCTAACATGGCCAATTGGCAAAAGGGTATATCCTGGTTCTCCCTTACTTGTTGATGTCCCACATGACTGTAACAACTTGAAGATGACCAAGGAAACAAGGATGATTCAGAGAGTCGAGTGCCTTTATCAAAGCATGCATGTCTTTTATATTTATGTGCTTGCATCTGTCCTTGGTGTCCTACACACCTTGCACTTGTTTCCCTCCTGAAACTGCTCCCCAACTTAAATTCAAGGCATGTCTGGAGATTGACTGCTTCAGAACAAGGAGGTAGAAGGGAAAGCCAGGATTTAGGGAAATTTGCCTTCTCCACCAAGTGATTTCTTTTCTGACAAACCCCAGCAGTGGGATTTGAAAAGACAAAGGACGTTGGTGCTGGGACCAAAGAGACTTCAGATACCATTGTATTCTTTCATGTGAAGTCTAGCCAGCTGTACCATAGATGCTGTGGAAACTAAAATTCTGAGGTATTCCCTCTCAGTGATTGAAGGTTGAGTGGAAAATCTTAAAATATGTCTAGATGCACATGTATTCTTTTCTGTGGAAGAAAAGCTGTTTGAACTGAGGTGTCTGCTGACACCCAAGGAGTACAATGTGTGAAGGAGTCAAAAAAGACTTTTGAATGTTCTCTTGGAATCCCTGCTTGTGTTAGAGATTTCTCTCCCAAGTGAGAGATCCCTGACACTTTGAGAAAGAATCTGCAAAAATAAGCAAATCATGTTAATGTGGATACTCTGTAGACTACAACTAGCTATAACTAGAGGTAGACACTTTTAAGCACACTTGGTGCAGTGGGTAGTGCAAAGAGTAAGGCAGGCAACTAATAATGTGATCCAAACACACAAAAAAGCTTAAGAAATGTCTGAAGCCTGAATAAATAGGGATGTGATGATAAATATCATTTAAATCTAGTGGTACTAAGAAACTTAAATGTAGAAGAAGAGGTAACAGGTTGTGAAGGCACAGCATTTTGAACATGGGCAGTATCACAAACAAGTTTAGGAAGGAAAAATCCAGAAGTGGTCTCCAAGCATTTTCTTTCTTTGGAACTAAAAACATCCTTGAATAAAAATATTTCCTAGTCTGGGATGGAGGAACTGGTTGTTTCACTCAGTAAAACAGCATGGGTTGAAGGGGGCGGCTGGTCTGGTAGGTTATGAATCACCTCTGGAAACATGGTATTTCCTCCCCTTGTCATTTGTAACCTTGATGAATGATCTTCAGAATGCACTTCTCTGAAACTATCTGTTGACAAAGAGAAAAGTGGAGATTCAGACTTTCTGGAAGGGAAAAGGGACTGCCAGGGTGGGAGTGGGGTCCCTTAAATAATCATTCAGACTTGGACTGTCCTTGGTTTTGGGGGGGCCTGAATTCATTTTGGATGCCCCCCCCCCCACCACCACCACCACCATTTCTTCTTAAACATCTGTTTACTCACTTTGGTGGCACCGTATTTTTTTATTTTTATTTTTTGGCTGAAATTGAATGTAGGGTTAGAAAATCCCTTAGAAAATTTGAAAAAGGAGGGCTGAAAAATCCTACAGATTACATGAATCAACTTACCCTTTCATCGCATGTTTTGATAATCTCTGCAAAAGAGGATCCAAAAACTAAATATCTATCCAAAGGAGAATTTAGAATCTCGTTTTTCATATCATCTGGGAAAATCTGAAAACACAGTCAAGCAAACCTCCTCAAAACAGTGCCAGTGGCCATAGCCTTTGAAGAAGTATCAACTGAGTCATAGACATAATGTGTTCTGACCTGTAAACAGAAGAAACTAAATTACTTAAAGCAGATTTTTGCTTACAAGAAGAAAATGCAGACAAAACTTTCCTCATACTTTCACAAATATTCAGAATAAACTTTGACATATGAGTCTAACAAATCAAAATTCTAAAAATCAAAGTTGCAAAAGTATGCACTTTTTCCCATACTTATCAATAATATTCCTATCCTTGTCAGAAAGAAGAGGATTAAAATTAACCAAATGTTTATCAGCAGTAGGATTAACTAAACATATAGCTGCTGGGTCAGGTTTGGGAAACTTTATAGATTCCATTTGCCTTTTTAGGGGCAGCAGAGTGATATCAGGAAAACTGCAGGCAGTGATACACACATAAACCTGACAGAACTGGAAGAATAGGTAAGGGTTCTGGAATATCTTCAGGAAAAGAGTTTCCCTGCTGTCTTTTACAAAAGAATAAATAAACACTGAGCCAGACCCAGTAATCTAATCCTGGCTAAGGAAATTTGAGAAGGAGTAATTACATGTTTAGTTTTCCATTTCTTTTTGACAAGAAGAATGGGGTCAAAATGGTATTAATGGCAACAGCAGCTTCCCCAGGGATTGGCAAGATATTCTTACCAAACAAGGAAGTGTTCCCTGTTTCCTCTCCTAGGATAATCAACACTGGCTCTCCCTTGATTACTGAGGGGATTCCAACAGGCACAAAGCACCAGTACACAGTGGCTGCAGGTGGCTGCAGGTGCTACACCAGAGGGCTTTGGGGTAAGCAGAGTCACCCAGCTGTGGCTAAAGCAAATTGCTAGCCTGCTGTAGTGACAAAGGTCGTTTGCTTAACTTTTTCATTTTGTAGCTGGAAGAAGGACCAGCTGTTGGAACTGTAGTTTCTTCTATGGTCAAGGTGAAAATGGTGCCTCTTTCCACAAAAAATAAGCAGCATAAGCCAGTAAAAAGTTAATGTTTCACATAAAAATAAAATAAAAATCACTTTAAAACACTTTAGCAGACCCAAAAAGTAAAATAAACAAATTTTCTTCATGTACATTTTCAACTTTAAACAACTTTTAAACTGAAAGGGGAAAAGTGTGTTTCCTTTAAAAGAAGAGTTAAGCTAAGTGACAGTCAATTAAAACATGAACTCCTAGCTTAAGAATACCTTTCCTAAGTAGGAAAGTATATTAAAGCAATATATTTTTAATGTAAAAGATTTTCCCCAAAGGAAACTTATTTGCCCAGCAAAGAAGCAGCACAAGCTGACCATCAATCCTGGAAAGTTTGCAAAGGAGCACTCTCTTCAACTGCTGGAAAGCCCTGGAGGGCTTGGTGCCCAAACCTCTCCTTTTAATCAGCTCATCTTGAGCTGACTAATGGTTCAGACATGTGGAAGGTGCACTGACGCTTTTGAAGCTGTCCAGCTATTATATCCTTGATAAGATATAACCCAAATAGCTAAGCTGCTGCAATAGTGATCAATATGATGAATGGTCTGTCTTTCTGCTAAATTGTGTAAAGCAAGAACTTTCAAGGCTTGAAGATGAATAGAAATGATCCTTGATTGCAGAAGCCTGGCTATTTGGGATGTCATTTCCAAGTGGCACCCTATAAGCTCTTTTGCCTCACTGGGGTCAGTTGGCTTTTTGTCAAGTTTATAGTGATTCCTAAGTGTAGGGAGAATTGGAGCAAGATGTCCCTGCACTGAATCATCTGATCTCTGGTGAGAGCATTAAGCAGCCAATTGTCTAGATATGGAAACATTCAGACTCTGTGCAGTTTCAGGTAAGTTGCCTCAACTGCCATCCATTTGGTGAACACCCAGGGGGCTGTGTTGATATCAAAGGGCATTGCTCTGAATTGGAAAGGACTGTCTCAGAGCCAAATGTGGAGAAACCTTCTGCATTGCTTTCATAACATTATGTGGCAGCAACCATATTGCAAGTCTGTTGAGCACATCCTGTCATCCTTCCTCAAAGAGTTAAGGCAGACCATACAGTGACCATCTGGAAGTTTTTTTTGCTTGACAAACTAATTTAGGTCGCTGAGGTCCCCATTTTTTTAGAAACAAAAAAAACTTGAATAAGCTGTGAATCCTTGCTATTCTGGTGGGACCTCCTTGAAAATTCACTTTTATAGCACCTTTGCTGCCTCTGCTGCTGCTACTACATCCCACTGAGAGCTAGGAATGTTGGGGATTCTCTTTTTGATGTTTGGAGGGAAAGTAAGGGGAATAATTTAGCCTCTGGTGATTATTTTCTGCTCCTAAGAATCTTGAGTAATGGAAAGCCAGGTGTGAGGATGCAGAGATAAGCACCTCTGACTGCCTGCTGAGTTCATCAATCAAGCAACCATTCAGGAATGCTGAAAGGGATTTTTGGTGAATTACCTCAAAACCCTTGATTCCAAGGACATCTTCTGCCCCAGGGGTGATGTGCATTCAAGTTGTTCTCCTTGTTTGCCTCAGATACCTCTGTAATCAAAAGAATACTGGGCAAAATTATGGGATTTTCAAAACCAGATGTTCTTTTCACCCTTCTGGTTCTGGAAATAAGTCCTTTGGAGGGTGGAAAAATGTATCCCTATAGCAAAGTCTTGTGCCTTTGCTTGCCTCTGGTGAGCATATTTTTATCTTGAGTCCAAAAAGAGTTGACCCTTCAAAGGGGGTGTGATGAAAAATGTCTTGAAACTTTGCTCAAAGTCACAGAGATGTATCCAGGAGTTCTGACTAATAGCAATGCCCATGCCTGCTGCTCTTGCAGTGCCATCTGCAGTGTTTTCAAGGAGACACATGGACACATTAGATATAGATTGTAGGGCAAATAGCTGGAATTCAACTGTCTTCTATATATTTGCAGACAAGTTACCTGAGAGGGATTTAGAAATTTCTTTAGTCAAGTCCCTCTGGAAATAAGTCATATGTATCAATTAAGTGCACAAAGTGCAAATGTCACTAAAGCATATGGCCACAATTAGGTGCACAAAGTTTAAATGTCACTAAAGCATATGGCCACAATTAGGTGCACAAAGTTTAAATGTCACTAAAGCATATGGCCACTTTCCAGATTAGTCCAACACTCTGGGCTGCATGTTTGGGAGGATGGACAAAAGTGCTTTCTTTGGAAAACTCTTTTTTTTTGTGGCTGCCACCAACACTACAGTATAAATTAGGGGATCCTTGCTCCAGTGTAACCTTTTCATTGGAGGCACTAGTATCTTGTCTGCTTGTCTAGGAATTGTCTCCACCATGTCAGCTTCCTTCCAGAATTACAGCAAGACCAGGTCTTTGAATTTATCAGTGGGCAGGACCACCCAGGTCATAAGTGAGCAGTCCTAAATACCTCTAGGAATCAGTACTCTTCTTGGGATGAGGCTTTGGAGGACTACCCCCCTCCTTTGTTTCATGAATGTCAGGATCTCTTAAAAGGAGATGTTGTCCAGGGAAGACCTAGTAGACCCTTCCCCTTCCTCAAATTCAGTATCTTCTGTGAGTGACTCATGGGAAGAGCTGACATGCCTCCTCTTGCATGTATATTTCCTGTGGCTTTTGTCCAGGATGTGTTCCTGGGAGGCCTCAGAATCTGAATGGAGGCTTGATAAGCAAAGGTCCTTGAGGCTGGATGAGGATGGCTGTCCCTGATGGATGGGATGTTCAGACAAGGCAGCAGAATCCAAAGGGAGTCAACACAGATTTGAGCCAGTGTGAGGCACCTCCTCCCTAGATCTGGGAAAGTCCCTTTCAAAAGCTCTGAAGGATGAAGTCAAAATTGGAACCAAAAAAGGTCTGCCAGGACCAGAAGACCCTAAGGAATGTCCTCCACTCCAACCTGACTCACTTCCAAAGCTAATATCAGAGCTGAGTTGTCTAAGGCTGAGGCACAGAAGGGAAGAGATAAATCCAAAACCTCAGCATCAAACTTAACCTCTAAGCTTTGGCCCCAACCACTCAGCTCTGGGACCCTTCACAATCCAACAGAGCTGGGCATGCAAGGGTATGAGAAGGAGCCTGAGCCAAAGCAAAAGTCACTCTCAGCTCCAACAAGATTATCTCCTGACATTCACTTGGCACTGTGGAACCCTGGACTGAAGTTTGGACTGGAGAAAAAAAAAATGTGGAAACTGACTGGAAAAGCCCAGGAGACCTCAGAGGAGAGGGTGCTGGGAGGACCCCCATCTGAACTTGAATCCAAAGAAATTTCCACATCAATCAACTTTGTTTTCAGAAAGACTTCTTGTCAACCGAAAGGACCTGAGGGAGGAAGCCACAAAAGGTAGTCTTAAACATTGATGCTGCAGGATGGATGAATGTAGTCTGAGACTTGCCAGCTCCAAGGAAAACTGACAAAGAGGAGATGGAGTTCGGCTCTGCTGCTCTTGCACCTTGTATGGTGCAAGTGCCAATTCTGGAGTTAGAGCCAGATACCTCTTCCTGGGTCTACCCTTTTGTTTGTCTTTTTCATTTTCTTTCTCTTTCTCTTTCTCCATAATCTTTTCTATGTATCTATCCTTATCTTTTTGAGAATTTTGGTTTATCTAATCTCTTGGAAGGAGGAGAAACTGACAGAGAAGAAAAAGCAAGAGGATGCAGTTCTCCCACTTGGGCAGGGAGAAGATCCTGTAATACCAATTTGTTTCTGCAGTCCAGTAAAGCCTGGGCCCTGAGAGAGAGACATAGGATTTGCACTTTAAATTTGAGGTGGTCAGCCCTCAGGAAGTAAATGTAGAAGTTGTGCAGATCTTCTAGAAGGGATCTTGTGCCCACCAGCACTGCATTTCTTTTTTTTTCTCAATTATTTTTATTAAAAGTTTTAACTTACAAACAACAATGTATAATAATAGAAATATATGAAAAAATACATAACTATAAAAACAATCAATAAAAATAGTTAAAAAACAAAAAAAAACTATTTACAAATGGTGTCTACTGTACAAGAGTTCTAAAATATAGCAAATACTGACATTAATTATTTAACTATTAAAACTATTTATCTAGCAGTTCTTTAAATTTTAGCCAAATCTTGTAAGTCCTGATTGTAATAATTACAAACTGACATACCTCAGTTGCAATGTTTATGAATTCTTTCATAGTTGGTGGAGATTCATTCTTCTAGTTCTTGGTAATAACTTTTCTTGCTATTGTTAAGATACTCCATAAAAAGGGGTATTTTATTCTCATGGCAAAGCAGGAATTGGTATATTAAATAAAATTAGAGATTTAGTTAAAAAAATATCATTGAATACAGCCTGTAAAATAAAATTTATATTACCCCCCCCCAAAAAAAATTTGACCACTACACAATCAACAAAACATGTGCTGTCAATCAGGTTTGACATTTAAGTTACATTTCCAATATCCTAAATCTTTTTTGTACATTAAATTAACCATACCATTGTATTCTTTCATGTGAAGTCTAGCCAGCTGTACCATAGATGCTGTGGAAACTAAAATTTTGAGGTATTCCCTCTCAGTGATTAAAGGTTGAGTGGAAAATCTTAAAATATGTCTGGATGCACATGTATTCTTTTCTGTGGAAGAAAAGCTGTTTGAACTGAGGTGTCTGCTGACACCCAAGGAGTACAATGTGTGAAGGAGTCAAAAAAGACTTTTGAATGTTCTCTTTGAATCCCTGCTTGTGTTAGAGATTTCTCTCCCAAGTGAGAGATCCCTGACATTTTGAGAAAGAATCTACAAAAATAAGCAAATCATGTAAATGTGGATACTCTGTAGCCTACAACTAGCTATAACTAGAGGTAGACACTTTTAAGCACACTTGGTGCAGTGGGTAGTGCAAAGAGTAAGGCAGGCAACTAATAATGTGATCCAAACACACAAAAAAGCTTAAGAAATGCCTGAAGCCTGAATAAATAGGGATGTGATGATAAATATCATTTAAATCTAGTGGTACTAAGAAACTTAAATGTAGAAGAAGAGGTAACAGGTTGTGAAGGCACAGCATTTTGAACATGGGCAGTATCACAAACAAGTTTAGGAAGGAGAAATCCAGAAGTGGTCTCCAAGCATTTTCTTTCTTTGGAACTAAAAACATTCTTGAATAAAAATATTTCCTAGTCTGGGAAGGAGGAACTGGTTGTTTCACTCAGTAAAACAGCATGGGTTGAAGGGGGCGGCTGGTCTGGTAAGTTATGAATCACCTCTGGAAACGTGGTATTTCCTCCCCTTGTCATTTGTAACCTTAATGAATGATCTTCAGAATGCACTTCTCTGAAACTATCTGTTGACAAAGAGAAAAGTGGAGATTCAGACTTTCTGGAAGGGAAAAGGGACTGCCAGGGTGGGAGTGGGGTCCCTTAAATAATCATTCAGACTTGGACTGTCCTTGGTTTTGGGGGGGCCTGAATTCATTTTGGATGGCCCCCCCCACCACCACCACCACCACCACCATTTCTTCTTAAACATCTGTTTACTCACTTTGGTGGCACCGTATTTTTTTATTTTTATTTTTTGGCTGAAATTGAATGTAGGGTTAGAAAATCCCTTAGAAAATTTGAAAAAGGAGGGCTGAAAAATCTTACAGATTACATGAATCAACTTACCCTTTCATCGCATGTTTTGATAATCTCTGCAACAGAGGATCCAAAAACTAAATATCTATCCAAAGGAGAATTTAGAATCTCGTTTTTCATATCATCTGGGAAAATCTGAAAACACAGTCAAGCAAACCTCCTCAAAACAGTGCCAGTGGCCATAGCCTTTGAAGAAGTATCAACTGAGTCATAGACACACTGTAAACAATGTGTTCTGACCTGTAAACAGAAGAAACTAAATTACTTAAGGCAGATTTTTGCTTACAAGAAGAAAATGCAGACAAAACTTTCCTCATACTTTTATAAATATTCAGAATAAACTTTGACATATGAGTCTAACAAATCAAAATTCTAAAAATCAAAGTTGCAAAAGTATGCACTTTTTCCCATACTTATCAATAATATTCCTATCCTTGTCAGAAAGAAGAGGATTAAAATTAACCAAATGTTTATCAGCAGTAGGATTAACTAAACATATAGCTGCTGGGTCAGGTTTGGGAAACTTTATAGATTCCATTTGCCTTTTTAGGGGCAGCAGAGTGATATCAGGAAAACTGCAGGCAGTGATACACACATAAACCTGACAGAACTGGAAGAATAGGTAAGGGTTCTGGAATATCTTCCGGAAAAGAGTTTCCCCGCTGTCTTTTACAAAAGAATAAATAAACACTGAGCCAGACCCAGTAATCTAATCCTGGCTAAGGAAATTTGAGAAGGAGTAATTACATGTTTAGTTTTCCATTTCTTTTTGACAAGAAGAATGGGGTCAAAATGGTATTAATGGCAACAGCAGCTTCCCCAGGGATTGGCAAGATATTCTTACCAAACAAGGAAGTGTTCCCTGTTTCCTCTCCTAGGATAATCAAGACTGGCTCTCCCTTGATTACTGAGGGGATTCCAACAGGCACAAAGCACCAGTACACAGTGGCTGCAGGTGCTACACCCGAGGGCTTTGGGGTAAGCAGAGTCACCCACCTGTGGATAAGGCAAATTGCTAGCCTGCTGTAGTGACAAAGGTCATTTGCTTAACTTTTTCATTTTGTAGCTGGAAGAAGGACCAGATGTTGGAACTGTAGTTTCTTCTATGGTCAAGGTGAAAATGGTGCCTCTTTCTGCAAAAAATAAGCAGCATAAGCAGCATAAGCCAGTAAAAAGTTAATTTTTCACATAAAAATAAAATAAAAATCACTTTAAAACACTTTAGCAGACCCAAAAAGTAAAATAAACAAATTTTCTTCATGTACATTTTCAACTACTTTAAACAACTTTTAAACTGAAAGGGGAAAAGTGTGTTTCCTTTAAAAGAAGAGTTAAGTTAAGTGACAGTCAATTAAAACATGAACTCCTAGCTTAAGAATACCTTTCCTAAGTAGGAAAGTATATTAAAGCAATATATTTTTAATGTAAAAGATTTTCCCCAAAGGAAACTTATTTGCCCAGCAAAGAAGCAGCACAATCTGACCATCAATCCTGGAAAGTTTGCAAAGGAGCACTCTCTTCAACTGCTGGAAAGCCCTGGAGGGCTTGGTGCCCAAACCTCTCCTTTTAATCAGCTCATCTTGAGCTGACTAATGGTTCAGACATGTGGAAGGTGCACTGAAGCTTTGGAAGCTGGCCAGCTATTATATCATTGATAAGATATAACCCAAATAGCTAAGCTACTGCAACAGTGATCAATATGATGAATGGTTTGTCTTTCTGCTAAATTGTGTAAAGCAAGAACTTGCAAGGCTTGAAGATGAATAGAAATGATCCTTGATTGCAGAAGCCTGGCTATTTGGGATGTCATTTCCAAGTGGCACCCTATAAGCTCTTTTGCCTCACTGGAGTCAGTTGGCTTTTTGTCAAGTTTATAGTGATTCCTAAGTGTAGGGAGAATTGGAGCAAGATGTCCCTGCACTGAATCATCTGATCTCTGGTGAGAGCATTAAGCAGCCAATTGTCTAGATACAGAAACATGCAGACCCTGTGCAGTTTCAGGTAAGTTGTCTCAACTGCCATCCATTTGGTGAACACCCAGGGGGCTGTGGTGAGATCAAAGGGCATTGCTCTGAATTGGAAAGGACTGTGTCAGAACCAAATGTGGAGAAACCTTCTGCATTGCTTTCATAACGTTATGTGGTAGCAACCATATTGCAGGTCTGTTGAGCACATCCTGTCATCCTTCCTCAAAGAGTTAAGGCAGACCATACAGTGACCATCTGGAAGTTTTTTGCTTGACAAACTAATTTAGGTAGCTGAGGTCCCCATTTTTTTAGAAACAAAAAGAAACTTGAATAAGCTGTGAATCCTTGCTATTCTGGTGGGACCTCCTTGAAAATTCACTTTCATAGCACCTTTGCTGCCTCTGCTGCTGCTACTACATCCCACTGAGAGCTAGGAATGTTGGGGATTCTCTTTTTGTTGGTTGGAGGGAAAGTAAAGGGAATAATTTAGCCTCTGGTGATTATTTTCTGAACCTAAGAATCTTGAGTAATGGAAAGCCAGGTGTGAGGATGCAGAGATAAGCACCTCTGACTGCCTCCTGAGTTCATCAATCAAGCAACCATTCAGGAATGCTGAAAGGGATTTTTGGTGAATTACCTCAAAACCCTTGATTCCAAGGACAACTTCTGCCCCAGGGGTGATGTGCATTCAAGTTGTTCTCCTTGTTTGCCTCAGATACCTCTGTAATCAAAAGAATACTGGGCAAAATTATAGGATTTTCAAAACCAGATGTTCCTTTCACCCTTCTGGTTCTGGAAATAAGTCCTTTGGAGGGTGGAAAAATGTATCCCTATAGCAATGTCTTGTGCCTTTGCTTGCCTCTGGTGAGCATATTTTTATCTTGAGTCCAAAAAGAGTTGACCCTTCAAAGGGGGTGTGATGAAAAATGTCTTGAAACTTTGCTCAAAGTCACAGAGATGTATCCAGGAGTTCTGACTAATAGCAATGCCCATGCCTGCTGCTCTTGCAGTGCCATCTGCAGTGTTTTCAAGGAGACACATGGACACATTAGATATAGATTGTAGGGCAAATAGCTGGAATTCAACTGTCTTCTATATATTTGCAGACAAGTTACCTGAGAGGGATTTGGAAATTTCTTTAGTCAAGTCCCTCTGGAAATAAGTCATATGTATCAATTAAGTGCAAATGTCACTAAAGCATATGGCCACAATTAGGTGCACAAAGTTCAAATGTCACTAAAGCATATGGCCACTTTCCAAATTAGTCCAACACTCTGGGCTGCATGTTTGGGAGGATGGACAAAAGTGCTTTCTTTGGAAAACTCTTTTTTTTTTGTGGCTGCCACCAACACTACAGCATCAACTAGGCGATCCTTGCTCCAGTGTAACCTTTTCATTGGAGGCACTAGTATTTTGTCTTCTTGTCTAGGAATTGTCTCCACCATGTCAGCTTCCTTCCAGATTTACAGCAAGACCAGGTCTTTGAATTTATCAGTGGGCAGGACCACCCAGGTCGTAAGTGAGCAGTCTTAAATACCTCGAGGAATCAGTACTCTTCTTGGGATGAGGCTTTGGATGACTACCCCCCTCCTTTGCTTCATGAATGTCAGGATCTCTTAAAAGGAGATGTTGTCCAGGGAAGACCTAGTAGACCCTTCCCCTTCCTCAAATTCAGTATCTTCTGTGATGACTCATGGGAAGAGCTGACATGCCTCCTCTTGCATGTATATTTCCTGTGGCTTTTGTCCAGGATGTGTTCCTGGGAGGCCTCAGAATCTGAGTGGAGGCTTGATAAGCAAAGGTCCTTGAGGCTGGATGAGGCTGGCTGTCCCTGATGGATGGGATGTTCAGACAAGGCAGCAGAATCCAAAGGGAGTCAACACAGATTTGAGCCAGTGTGAGGCACCCCCTCCATAGATCTGGAAAAGTCCCTTTCAAAAGCTCTGAAGGATGAAGTCAAAATTGGAACCAAAAAAGGTCTGCCAGGACCAGAAGACCCTAAGGAATGTCCTCCACTCCAACCTGACTCACTTCCAAAGCTAATATCAGAGCTGAGTTGTCTAAGGCTGAAGCACAGAAGGGAAGAGATAAATCCAAAACCTCAGCATCAAACTTAACCTCTAAGCTTTGGCCCCAACCACTCAGCTCTGGGAACCTTCACAATCCAACAGAGCTGGGCATGCAAGGGTATGAGAAGGAGCCTGAGCCAAAGCAAAAGTCACTCTCAGCTCCAACAAGATTATCTCATGACATTCACTTGGCACTGTGGAAGCCTGGACTGAAGTTTGGACTGGAGAAAAAAAAATGTGGAAACTGACTGGAAAGCCCAGGAGACCTCAGAGGAGAGGGTGCTGGGAGGACCCCCATCTGAACTTGAATCCAAAGAAATTTCCACATTAATCAACTTTGTTTTCAGAAAGACTTCTTGTCAACCGAAAGGACCTGAGGGAGGAAGCCACAAAAGGTAGTCTTAAACATTGATGCTGCAGGATGGATGAATGTAGTCTGAGACTTGCCAGCTCCAAGGAAAACTGACAAAGAGGAGATGGAGTTCGGCTCTGCTGCTCTTGCACCTTGTATGGTGCAAGTGCCAATTCTGGAGTTAGAGCCAGATACCTCTTCCTGGGTCTACCCTTTTGTTTGTCTTTTTCATTTTCTTTCTCTTTCTCCATAATCTTTTCTATGTATCTATCCTTATCTTTTTGAGAATTTTGGTTTATCTAATCTCTTGGACGGAGGAGAAACTGACAGAGAAGAAAAAGCAAGAGGATGCAGTTCTCCCACTTGGGCAGGGAGAAGATCCTGTAATACCAATTTGTTTCTGCAGTCCAGTAAAGCCTGGGCCCTGAGAGAGAGACATAGGATTTGCACTTTAAATTTGAGGTGGTCAGCCCTCAGGAAGTAAATGTAGAAGTTGTGCAGATCTTCTAGAAGGGATCTTGTGCCCACCGGCACTGCATTTCTTTTTTTTTCTCAATTATTTTTATTAAAAGTTTTAACTTACAAACAACAATGTATAATAATAGAAATATATAAAAAATATACATAACTATAAAAACAATCAATAAAATTATTTAAAAAACAAAAAAAACCCAACTATTTACAAATGGTGTCTACTGTACAAGAGTTCTAAAATATAGCAAATACTGACATTAATTATTTAAGTATTAAAACTATTTATCTAGCAGTTCTTTAAATTTTAGCCAAATCTTGTAAGTCCTGATTGTAATAAGTTCAAACTGACATACCTCAGTTTCAATGTTTATGAATTATTTCATAGTTGGTGTAGATTCATTCTTCTAGTTCTTGGTAATAACTTTTCTTGCTATTGTTAAGATACTCTATAAAAAGGGTTATTTTATTCTCATGGCAAAGCAGGAATTGGTATATTGAATAAAATTAGAGATTTAGTTAAAAAAATATCATTGAATACAGCCTGTAAAATAAAATTTATATTACCCCCCAAAATTTGACCACTACACAATCAAAAAACATGTGCTGTCAATCAGGTTTGACATTTAAGTTACATTTCCAATATCCTAAATCTTTTTGTACATTAAATTAACTTTATGTGTAGGAATGAAAGTTCTGCATGAATTTACAAGATAGTAATCTCCAATTTGGTGATAAAGTAGTTTGTTTTGATGATAGTAGCATTCATTTTTTATCATCTACACTTGGATAACTATTGTTCGTAAATTTAAAATAATCCCTATAATTTTCTCTGTAGTATTTTGTTGCATTTTTAACCACTTTATATATTTTGGATAGAAGTAATTTCCCTATTATGTTCTGTTGCATCAAAATACTCAAAAGATCAATAAACTTAGGAACAGAGTCTGTTACTATTTTATGCTATCTTTAGGGGAGGAAGACATAAAGATTGCATTATATATACACTTTTTGGAAGAATAATCATTTTAATTAAGGAAAGTCTCTCTTCCATAATAAAAAACTTATTCCATTTATTAATAAGATTTTTTATAGAACTTAAACTACTATTGTAGTTAAGCTATTATATTTTTAATCTTATCTGTTAAAGTTATCCCCAAGTAGTTAATTTTTGATGTTCTGCAATATATTTAGAAAAGCTTTCATCCATTTCATAAGTATTACAATTTAAAGGTAAAATTTTATTTTATTTTCATTAAAACTAAGTCCTGATTTTTTTCCTCAAAAAATTCTGTTGCATTAAATGCAGCAAAAAGAAAAAGATTATAATAATTCAGGGTCAAAAGAATGTCATCAGCAAACAACTGAATTTTGGTGTTTAAGTTACTGTTTATTCGTATGCTTTCATATCTAAATTTGTTCTTATATAGTTTGGAAATGGCACATAATTAAAGTAAAAAGCAATGGCAACAGATGACAGCCCTGTTTAGTACCTTTGGAAATCAAAGCTGACTCAGAAGTATAAGATCCTATTTTGATGTAAGCAAAATAATTTTCATAAATAAATTTAATAAGTTGTAAGAAGTTATTGAAAAATTAAATTCCTCTAAAACTAATAAAAATACTCCAAATTAACTGAGTCAAAGGCATTATTAATATCTAAACTTACTTAAGTTAGCTTATCTTTTGTGTTATTAGCATAATCTATTATTGTTAATATTATTTTAATAAGTTTACTATCAAAACTTGGAAACTGCATCGGTCGACCAGCATGTGGTCGACTTGCAGTTTCTAAGTCGGCAGAATGTAAACCCAAAATCAATTGACTACCTACAGTGAATGGGTAGTGTAGGTCAATAATTTGGGTTTGACATTGTGCAGGGAGTTTGTGTGTCAGTGAGGAACAGGGAATTAGCCCATTTCCTCAGTGTAGTGCAATCTCAGAGTTGGTATATTTCATTTGCAGGGGGTGTGTGGGGTGTGTGTGGGGGGCATACAGGGGGTGCAGGGGGATGCAGGTGGCTTTGCACCCCTGCAAATAGCAGAATTAATGTACCATTGACTGTAGAGTTCAACGGTATGTTAATTTGAATAGCAGGAGTTGAGTGATGTCACCTCCTGCTATGTCGAATACATCAAACCACGATGGTCAATGTATTCATTTTCATTGTGGTTTACTTTTCAGAATTTCAAATTCAGCATTTTGGGTTGATATTTTAAATGGTCAACTGAAGCTGAATCAAAATTTCAACAGTAAACCTTTTAATATTATCATAGGAATTCCTATTTATTATTAAACTAGTTTAATCATTATTCACTATCATTGAAGAAATTGCTTTATTCTGCAAGTATAGCCATAAATATTTTATAATCTATATTTAATAGTGAGATTGACTTATATGAAGAGCATTTTATTAGATCATTATCAACTTTTAAAAACTAGAGATATAAGAGTGTATTTCCAAGATGGTAGGACTTGTGTTAAACCTTTAACTATTGAAAATACTTTGAGAAAAACACTTGCAGCATCTTTAGGTATTAGTTTATATAGTTGAGGAATTATGCTGTCATTACCAGGAGCTTTATTACATTTTAATTCATTAATTTGAGTTTTGAACTCAGACATTAAGATGGGTCTATTAATTAACCTGATTTCACCTTCAGATAACTTATTTTTAGAATATTTTTTATGAATGGTTTAATTATATCTTGTGAATCCATTGTGGGATTATACTGATTAATTTTATTAAAGTGAGCTGTAAATGCACACAGAATGCTTTCTCTTTCAGTAACATTTTTTACTATTAGGAGAATATAACTCTCTGATATGATTAGATTTAATAATCAATTAGTTCTAGTAGCTAACTTATGAATGGACTTAGGATTCATAGAATAATTATTTATTTTAATCTTGTCTAGATTAATCATGGTTTTGTGATTTAAATTTTCTAAATACTTAATGTTTAATTTACTAATTTCTCCTGAGAAGTTATTATGCTCATTTTGACTATTTAGTTTTAACTTATCAAGTTTTTCTTATAAATCTACCAGTTCCTTGTCCCACTGCTTTTTCTTTAGAACATACCAACTCATTACTTTACGAAATGCAATTGCTTTTAGAGCATCCTATGTATATATATATATATATATATATATATATATATATATATATATATATAGACAGATCTAGATATAAATATATATATTTGAGGTATAATATGTATATTTAATTTCAGTAAATTCTTTCATATTGGTTATATAAGCAGGTATCATTTTAATGGATATATTGTTATTAAAATTTAGCATAATTTCAAATGTTATGGGATTATGGTCTGAAAGTGGACAAAAGACTACTTTAACTGTACATAGTCTATTAATTAGATCATTTGAAACATATACTCTGTCTGTTCTGGGTTGTGATCCATGCCTGTGTGAGAATGGATAAAAAAGTGAGTCTAACTCTGAAAATGTATCAATATCTTTAACATTAAATAAATCTATAAATTCTATTAGTGATTTTACTGAAGCAGGTTTTTTTTTTGTTTACTAATAGTATTAGAATGTTTATCATGTAATATGCAATTAAAGTCTCCTGCTACAAAAATACTTCCTTTTGAAATTTGAGTAATCTGTTCTAATTGAAGCTTAACAGCTTTTACTCCTATTCCAGGGATCCAATAACCATTCCCCTCTCATGACTATATGTACTTAGGATTTTAGGTATTGGTATAGAGTTCTTCCGTAATATAGCTACCCCTCTTCTTTTTTTCATTTATATCAAAAGCTAGATACAGCAGAGTAATATTTTGTATTAAGTCTGTCTATATCTCTTGTATAAAGTGTGTTTCCTGTAACAAAATAACATGAGAATTAAATACCTTTAATAATTTTCAGCTAACCCTCTTCCAATATTATTAATATTAATTTATATACACTTTAAATAGGTCATATTGTAAATAAGACAACCTTAGAAATATGAAAATATGATATTGCTAATGAACCACTTCCATATGCCTTGAACTGTTTATTAATAAATATATATCTGACAACTTTGAAATTAGCTATATACTCACTAGTAATAATAGTGGACATCAATAAAAGACAAAATGTGTTGCAAAAAAGTAAACATAAATGTATATTTTCCCCTCTTTCCCCTCATGATTAAAATTCGTAGTTTGAATAGCAAACCTACCCAACCACTTCCACCCATCAAACAGATTTGAGTTAAACTCTCCTCTGCTGCTTTTGAACAATATAATAAATGAAAGGTAACAATTCAAATATAAGAAATTCTATAAACATTATAAACAGTTAGTCTGTTCTAATTTGAAATTCCTATATAGTAATATAATTATTTAAATCATCCTTTCCTATTTAAAAGAAAACATGGATGTGCATAAAATGTAAGTAACAGTGTAAATAGCATTATTAAAACCTATCATTACATATTTCTAATATGAAACTGTAAATTATAAATAATGAAAGAAAATAATTAACAGAATAAAATATAATCTAGCTACAACACAATGCACAGAAACCAGACAGGTTTAACATATTAAATTCAATTTAAAAAAACATGTTTGTTCCCATAATAAACATGTATAATGACATAGGAAAGCACTGTCATATTAATTACTCATTAGTCAAAAATTAATTTGTATTAATATTATGTTTGTGCACCTTTTTGACTCAAACTTCATATCTAGTAGAATAAATAAAAATGTCAGCGAAATCAAATTTACTCCATATTAAACAAATTTGAATATATGAAATAAATGCAAAACTAGCAGAATTAAGACTCATTTACTTAAATAAAAAGAGCTCAGGGAACTGTTATAGATTCAGATTTGACATTGTTTGTAATGTGTACCTTACTTTATCTGACTATAAAGATTTACTTGGAACTCATGTCTAATCCAGAATATTTATTTTAATTACAACATATTGTTATAAATGAGCACAGTAGTTGCAAACTTAAGGTAAGAACACAACATTCAAATTTTCTTTGTGTCTTAGCGAAAAGTCTGCAATTGATGCTGTATATACTTAGTCTTCACAATTCACCCATGAACTATTTTTCATGACTGCTGGTATATAACTGTTCATACAAGATGAATAAATCCCACCTAATAAACCTTTCAGAATATTTCATTGCTACTGATTATATATATATATATATATATATATATATATATATATATATATAATTTTTTAAAGTTTTCTTAGCTTAGGTTGCTGCATAGTTAGCCAATACAATTCCAAAGTCATGAAAGAACCTTTCTAAAATGAAACATAAAAAAAATGTGTTATATACTCTTTACATCAAAATTTAAGATATGTGCTTTGCATATTCTTCCTGATTTGCAGATGAATTATTAAAGAATACCTCTGATGGGGTCTATATCACAACATCGAACTAACAAATGATCGATCATTGTAATATCAAACCCTAAAGTCCGAAACCCAACAAAACTGAAAACACAGAACAGTGATTTATTTTCCCTCGAAAAAAAATCGCTGTTCCATGACAAAAAAAAATGAAATCTTAAACTACCCAACATGGGAGGACTGTGCCACCCACACCTCCCTACCTAAATATACTAACTCTGAGATTGCACTTCAGACCCCTGAAAATGGCCCAGTGATTTTTTTTCCCTGGGGAAAAAAAGTCAATGTGCCGTGGCTTCACTATTTTCAACTTTCAGACTTTAGGGTTCGATATTACAATGCTCCAACTTGTTTTAGTTTGACATTGAATATAGACCCCTCTGATGACATAAGCATGTGAAAATCTCTTCTAGATTAATATATCCACAAATGCATGTAAAAAGAGTATTAAATCAGAAATGATAAAGAACATTTGAGAATAACATCTGCAGAGAGGTTAACTGGTGTTTACTTAGTGTTCCCCTAACAATGAATCTTTAATAATGCATGTACATGTATTTCAAGACTGGAGCATATTCTATGGTCTAGTTAACTGATCAGCTAAAATCATGGATTATGCAAATATAAACTGAAGGACTCAATCCCACACCTGCAGGACACATTTACAAACACAACATCAATGTAAAGGCTACATTACCATGTACGTTATAAGTGTGGAGCTTTGAAAAGACTGATATATTCACAGTACCTATGTAGCTTTAGAGTTAGACACCTTCATATTTCAAAAATTCTACTACACATAAGCGCTAGACTTTTCTTTTGAATTAAAACCAGCCCAGCTATTCATATCCTTAAGAGATGTCAACATATTGCAGGTTGCACATGCCCAGTCTCATAAAGAATAAACACATCATTGATGGCTTATTAGAAGAACTTCTATAATTTTTAATGTATTTAGTTGAGGACCCTTTAAATCTGCCCAGTTTGTTTACTCTTTGACCTGTTAGTCTAAATGCCAAATCTGCATGCTTCCCATTTAGCTAATAATCAACACTTCTTGCACAATGTCTTGCTTTAATAAAAGAACAACAAGGCTCATAGCTTCAGCAGGAAACTTTACAAAATTCTAGCTGTTCAAAGAGAGAAAAAAAAAAAGAAAATGCACTAACATTGAATTATCCCAGTAAGTGCACAAACTAATAATTCAAATTCAACACAGCCTCAGTTTGCAGCACCAATTGAGTAATTGACCTGCCATTTCCTTATAGAAAACCACAGCTAGCATGAACTTGCCACATCTACACTTTCTTCCTTTCTCTTTTATATTTTAAAACCAATCACAAACTACAAATCCTACCACAAAGTCTCCCCCCAAAAAAACATTCATAAATAAGACAAACAGTCAAAAGATCAGAATAGTGTAAACACCTCAAACAGATCTATGAAACAAACACATAATTAGTACAAATTAATAACTTAAACTTTTATATTAAAGTCAAAAGCATTGGAATCAACCAATAAATATACATCACCAATATTTAACATCCCCGAATCTCAGTTAAATTTCTAACAAATATATAACCACTAATATGCATCTGAATACTCATACTTAGACACTCACACAAAATGTACAGTAAAAAAAGTAAAGAAAAAGAAAGCAAACTTAAATCATTCAATGACTATTTATCAATTTTATGTTAGAGCAACAAATAAAAGGAAACTTGGATGTATAGAAAGTAATGATGAAGTATCAGAATTAAAAAAACAATGTTTATGTATTTATTTATATGAAGTTACATATTAAACAATAGTGTTAAGCAATAAAAAATAGACATAGGACTTAATTACCTTATAAATGAGTTCATCCATGTTTCCTTTTTTTCTATTCATAACTAATATTGAAGAAAATGAGTAAACTTTTATCATGAAAACTTAGAAGCATGTTGATATACTAATGTTGAGTCATTAAAATATATTAAATTAAAAGTTGCTTTTCCTTTAGTATCATTTTCTTTTTATTAATTTCCCATCCATTCCTCTCAACTTGTCTCTTGAAGGAGTTGTTGCTCCAATCCATTTCTTCAATTTGTTCTAATATTGTATTAGTTTTCAAGAGTGACATAGCAGAGGCCAAGTCTTCAAAAGATTTGGTTTCATCAGGAATATAATAAGCCTGGCTGGAATAGCATGTTAACTTTAATCTGTCTTTTCTTGAGTTTTTAACTAAAGGTTAAAAAAAAAAAAAAAACATTTTCTCTTAGACATCATAACAGAAAAACAGTCATTGTCAAACCTTATTATTCTGTCTTCCATCTTGATAGGAGATTTGGACCAAGCTATTTTAAGAATTAGTTCTTTGTCTTGAGAAAAAGATAACCTGACAAAAGCAGATCTCAGTGAAGAATTATTTTTCGAAGAAGAAGCAACGAAAGATCTGTGTGGTCTTTCAGTACCACACAACATAGCTTCAGATAAATTTTAAATCTTTGGGAGCCAGGATGTTAAAAAGTTTACCTTGGTTTCTCTTTAATTTTTCTCAGGGGAAACTGAAATACAAATGTTATTTTTACTAGATCTGTTTTCCAGGTCATAAATTGTACTTAATAATAATGTATTTTGCTTAAGTAAGAATTCAGTATTGTTTTCATCTTCAGATAACCTCCCTTCTATATCATTTAGAGCATCTTCTAGTCCAGATATTTAAGATTTCTATTTTAAAGTCTTGTGTACTTGTTCCATCTGTTTTGGACATTTATCTTTAAAGTTACCCAATTTGTTGTCCATTTTGTCCATTTTCAGAAAAAAAGTTCTTGTATATTAGTAATAACAAACTGCATATCTTTTTTTCAAGCATAGGTCTTGTAAATTTATTTTTGAATGACTTGTTTCAAGTTTACAAGTGAAGAAACCTTCCAGATTAAAACAATCACAAGAAAATAATAAAATATATAAATAATTTTCAGATAATATCCTTCAAGATGTTTTTAAGTAGTTATATCCACTCAAAAAAGCAGCTAGGATATCTTAAAAATACAGTTTTGCATCAAAAATAAAAATAAAGTAGCAGAGCAGGAGAAAATTCCTGCTAGTCTCTCGGCATCTTGGCCATGACCCACAGGCACTGCATTTCTTTGTGCCAGATGCCTTGTCTCACATGGCAGTTACGAATAAACTTTACACTCATATACCCACACACACACACACACACACACACACTCAAAAAGTATATAGCTGTAACAAGTACTAGAAAACTATTAAAAAGGGCTAAAGAAAGATACTACAAATGGTAATGAATAAATAAACGTATTTTTTTTTTATAAAGGGTAGGGGAAAGTAGATGGAAGAAATCTCCCACAACATAAACGTTCAGTCAAGAACAACAACTAGAAAGGAATTAAACAGACCGTACAAAATACTACACTAGCTATTCAAATATATATTTTAAGAAAAATAGCAAATTAATTTTTTTTTTTAATTCAAATAATTTTGCAGATCAAGTTTTATATCTTCAGTATTAGCATAAACCCATGTAAAAGCACTCAATAAAAGAAATTCTTCTTTCTAATGCCTTAAGCTTTAGGAAACAGGACAATAAGAATGCAGCATTTAACCCTGGCCACTGTGTGGCATTAGTTCTCAGTTTATGCTAATACTGTCTGCTATGTTATTTATTTTGAAATATGTATTATATTTATTATATTTATTATTTGGAACCAGTCCTTTAGTATTACAAACAATTTTAACAAATTTTAACATTTTTAACATTTTATATTTACAGATTTATGACATTTTCATGCTTTGCTATGAACTGAGAGTGCTGGTTGGCATGTTTTAACATTAATTAGGGGTGTTGCACTAGTGACATAAGCTGTAATTTGATATTTAAGGAGTTTTTTATCATTATTTCTTTATCTGAAGAAGTCCCTGAATTAGCAGAGATGAAAGCGCTTATCTGACTGTGTTTTAACTTGTTCAATAAAAGTTTTCAATTGTACTACAGCGGTTTGTGGAAAAAGAATGGAAAGTTTTACATAAATGTGATCCCCACCTCTGCTTGTGCTCATGTTTCACTTATTTGTGACTTATTCATTGATTTAAATTACACTTACACATAATTCTAAATTACATAATTTGATTCATTGTTTTAAATATTCCTACTGTACCCTTGATGTAAATGCTATAAAATAGTTTATCCAGCATGACAGAAACAAAAGCAAATGTCAGTCAGTAAAGTTACATTATGCCCTGTTTCTGTGTGTAATATTATTTAGAATTTTAACATTTTGAAGTGTTGCATGTTTCCTGAACTTGGTTAAGCCACAACTCAATTTATAGCAGCATTACCAATTAACAGTGAAAATCAAATTAATAGAAGTATGTCATCTGAAAGAAAAATGCTAAATAAACTAGCCCAAAAATCAATTATGTTGAGTTTGTTGAAGTGGATGTGATTTATGAAATGTAAACATTTAATTTGAGTATATACCTAAACTTGCTTGTTATCATTACACAGAAAAGATCATTTTAATTGGAGAGGCGTATAACAAAATAGCTTAGTGAAGCTGGTCCTGCATTAAGAAATGGCACTGTGGTACAGTTCAGATGTTTATAAATAATTTCTTCACCTAAATAAGACCGATGGGATTCAAGGTATCATAATAATATCTTTATACAACAGCCTTTCAAATATCTACCCTATTGCCATAATGATATCTGCACAGCTTAGTATGGGGCATTGATTCACGCTGGTGTTGCATAATGCAGACTGCCTTTGTGACTATGGCACAAAATGTGAAAACAGACTCATTTTATTATCAACAGCTCTATCTGCTTGATATATTTTTTCTGTAATGTATGTCTGGTGCTTGAATTTGTATTGGACAAGAGTTCCTTAATAAGAAATACAGTTTGAGTCTAAGTAGCTGTTCACTCAAATTCAGGAAAACCACATGGCTCTGCAACTATATTTTAGTCCACCCATGTGAAAGGCTTGTGGTATGCCTTTAAATAACTATAACCTGTTTCCAGACCATTTAAAGCTTGCTAACTCATTAAAAATAGCTTAAAGGAACTTTTGTGGACTAAATTACAGAAAGGAAGACTACAAAAAGATTGCCAGACTAAACCTGGAAGCTTATTTTGACACAACTTGCTTTTATTACTGTTGTATACGAAGCACGTTGGCTAGCAATATATTCTTTGCTGAGTTCTTAGAAAACAGGCATAAGAAGCCAAATAAATAGACATGTATGGAAACAGAAAGGTCAAAGCAGATGAAAAGATGCATCCTAGGCCACTTGTCATTATTTTTTGTATTTCATGCAGTGTGTTAGCTGGCTGTGTGACAGCAATGCAAACCGCTGTTAAGAGTTGAAGGCAGTCTTGTACAGAATGCAGACTGCACACAGGACTATTTGCTGACAGAGGCTATCACTAGTTCAGCAAACTTTGTGTAAATCTTATGCTCACTGGGATTACTGATTCATCACAGCACATACTGGTAGATTAAGTGTACCTTGGGTCCTAGGCTGTTTTCATACCATGAGACCCCACAATCATTTTAAGGAGCATGTAAAAATGCATGTGTTCTTTTGCATTGTTAGTGGCTCAACAGATAGCACACTTGTCTTTGGTGCTGGAAAACCCAAATGTTGTGGGTTCTAGTCCCACTGCAGGTGATTGGATTCTGACACAGCAGTGCAGCTTAAAGGGGTACTGCACTCCAGAGTGTGTTATCCTTCAGATGAGGTGTTAAATCAAGGTCCCATCTGCTTGAATTGGTGGCAGCTCAGGTGGATGGAAAAGATCCCAAAGCATCTATTGAAAAGAATAAGGGGTCATTTATTTAATACAACATAAAAAACATTATTTACATATTTATAAAATGTACATATTTACAGGTACATAAAATACGTACTTCTATTTTTTTACTATTTATTATTTTTCTTATAACATCCTCATTCTTCCTTTGCCAACCATAATGCAATTTTTCACAATATATCTGCCAAAATCAGTTTCCCATTAAACAAAATGTAATTATTCTTTCATTCCAAATAACCCATATTGCATAAAATAAATTATTACCTGCCCTTCTCACAAATTCTTTTTTCTTGTTCTTATAGTATCCATACTTAATCATATTCATGTATATACTTATTCATGTCAAAATTGTTTTCTTCACAAAACTTTTTCCAGAGTTTTACTGTTCTTTTACATTTAAAAAACATGTTTTATTATCTCTCATCATCATCATCATCATCATCATCTTCTTTTGGCTGTCCCCATTAGGGGTCGCCACAGTGGATCATCTGTTTCCATTTCTTCCTGTCCTCTGCATAATGCTCTTTCACACCAACCGCCTGCATGTCCTCTCTCACCACATCCATAAACCTTATCTTAGGCCTTCCTCTTTTCCTCTTAACTGGCAGATCCATCCTTAGCATCCTTTTCCCAATATACCCAGCATCCCTCCACAGCACATGTCCAAACCAAAGCAATCTCGTCTCTCTTGCTTTGTCTCCAAACTGTCCAACCTGAGCTGACCCTCTAATATACTGATTCCTAATCCTGTCCATCCTAGTCACACCCAGTGCAAATCTTAACATCTTTATCTCTGCCACATCCAGCTCTGACTCCTGCCTTTTCGTCAATGCTACCGTCCCCAACCCATATAACATAGCTGGTCTCACTACCCTCTTGTAAACCTTCCCTTTCACTCTTATTGGTACCCGTCTTCACAAATCACTCCTGACACTCTTCTCCACCCATTCCACCCTGCCTGTACTCTCATCTTCACCTCTCTTCCACACTCACCATTACTCTGAACTGTTGATCCCAAGTACTTAAACTCATCCACCTTTATCAACTTTACTCCCTGCATCCTCACCATTCCTGTACCCTCCCTCTCATTTACACACACATATTCTGTTTTAACCCTGCTGACCTTCATTCCTCTCATCTCTAAAGCATATCTCCACCTCCCCAGGGTCTCCTCAACCTGGTCCCTACTCTCAGTACATATCACAATGTCATCTGCAAACATCATAGTCCACGGAGCCTCCTGTCTAATCTCATCTGTCAACCTGTCCATCACCACTGCAAATAAGAAAGGGCTCAGAGCTGATCCTTGATGTAATCCCACCTCCACCTTAAACTTATCTGTCACTCCCACCGCAGTCCTCACCAATATCACACTACCCTTGTACATATCCTGTACCACTCTTACATACTTCTCTGCCACTCCCGACTTCCTCATACAATACCTCAACTCCTCTCTAGGCACCCTGTCATATGCTTTCTCTAAGTCCACAAAGACACAATGCAAGTCCTTCTGATCTTCTCTGTATTTCTCCAACACTCTCAGAGCAAATATTGCATCTGTAATGCTCTTTCCTGGCATGAAACCATACTGCTGATCACTAATCGTCACCTCCCTTCTTAACCTAGCTTCCACTACTCTTTCCCATAACTTCAAGCTGTGACTGATCAATTTTATCCCTCTGTAGTTACTGCAGCTCTGCACATCACCCTTATTCTTAAAGATAGGTACCAAAACACGTTTTCTCCACTCCTCAGGCATCCTCTGACTTTCCAAAATATCATTAAACAATCTGGTTAAAAATTCCACTGCCATTTCTCCTAAGCACCTCCATGCTTCCACTGGTATGTCATCTGGGCCAACAGCCTTTCCATTCTTCATCCTCTTCATAGCTGTCCTTACTTCCTCCTTGCTAATCTGCTTCACTTCCTGATTCACTATACCCACATCATACAACCTTCTCTCTCTCTCATTCTCTTCATTCATCAGCCCTTCAAAGTACTCTTTCCATCTACTCAACACACTCTCCTCACTTGTGAGTATGTTTCCCTCACTATGCTTTATCACCCTTACCTGCTGCACATCTTTCCCAGCTTTGTCCCTCTGTCTAGCCAATCGGTACAGGTCCTTTTCCTCCCTCTTTAGTGTCCAGTCTCTCATACAACTCTCTATATGCCTTATCCTCAGCCTTCACCACCTCTCTCTTTGCCATGTGCCTCATCTCCTTATACTCATGTCTACTTTCTTCATCTCTTTGACAATCCCACTTCTTCTTCGCCAGCCTCTTCCTCTGTATACTCTCCTGTACTTCCTCATTCCACCACCATGTCTCCTTGTCCTCCTTCCTCTGTCCAGATGTCACAGCAAGCACCTTCCTATCAGTCTCCCTTACTAGCTCTTGGTAACTCTTCATTACCTGCCAGTGCCTGTCTTAACTCTTCCCTGAACTCCACCTCACAATCACCCTTTTTTAACTTCCACCATTTAATCCTTGGCACTGCTTTCACACTCTTCCTCTGCTTCTTGATCACCAACATCATCCTGCAGACCACCATTCTATGCTGCTTAACTATACTTTCCCCAGTCATCACTTTACAGTCTCCAATCTCCTTCAGACTGGCCCTCCTACATAGGATATAATCCACCTGTGTGCATCTTCCTCCACTCTTGTACATCACCCTGTGCTCCTCCCTCTTCTTAAAATACGTATTCACCACAGCCATGTCTATCCTTTTCACAAAATCCACAATCATCTGACCTTCTGCATTCCTCTCCTTAACACCATACCTACACATCACTTCCTCATCCCCTCTGTTCACTTCAGCAACATGCTCATTGAAGTCCGCTCCAATCACTAGTCTCTCACCCTTGGGTACACTCACCACCACTTCATCCAACTCACTCCAAAATTTTTCTTTCTCATCCATTGCACACCCAACTTGTGGAGCATATGCACTAACAACATTCATCATTACACCATCAATTTCAAGCTTCATAAACATCACTCTTATCAAACACTCTCTTCACCTCCAAAACACTCTTGGCATACTGTTCCATTAGGATAACCCCTGCCCCATTTCTTCAGCCATCCACACCATGATAGAACAATTTGAACCCACCTCCTATACACTTGGCCTTACTTCCCTTCCATCTGGTCTCTTGCACGCACAATATATCAACCTTCCTTCTCTCCATCATATCAGCTAGCTCTCTCCCTATACCAGTCATACTGCCAACATTCAAAGTTCCTACCCTCAGTGCTACACTCCTAACCTTCCTCCTCTCTTCCTGCCTTCGGGCATGCCTTCCCCCTCCTCTTCTTCTTCGGCCAACAGTAGCCCAATTTCCGCCAGCACCCTGTTGGCTAACAGTACTGGTGATGGTCGTTGTTAACTCAGGCCTCGATCGATTGGTATGTAATTATGAAATGTTCTCCACAACAGTAATTTGGCAGAGGTTTTATGCCGGATTCCCTTCCTGACGCAACCCTCCCCATTTATCCGGGCTTGGGACCGGCACAAAGAAATGCACTGGCTTGTGCATCCCCAGTGGCTGGGTTATGTTTTATTATCTCTACCTCCCACAAAATAAACACACACTTTCAATGTTCTTTTCAAATGGCATATTCCCCTTTATTGGTTACTTATTTATTAAAAGTCTCCATAAGAAATCCTGACACTCTATTATTTTGTTACAGCACTTTTTCCTTACTTTAATGGCTTTAATCCCCTCTTCTGGTAAGTTTTGCAATGAATTTACATAATAATACTATTGTCTCATCACATTCTGCATTCTGAAGAGAAATTAGAGTACTTTATGTATCTCTATATCATCAGTTTTTGTTTTCCATGTTAACATTTTTCTTGATCTTTTTTATTTCTTTATTTGCATATTATTTTCTCTTTTTCTTATTCTCACCATCTCCCAGAACTTTTTGTACTTATACTTAAACAGTTTTACTGTTAATTTCTAATTCTCTTCCTTTACCCACTTAAATACACTATACAAGTTTAAAGAGGCAGAATAAATAACTGATTTATTAACCACAATCCCCCTTCATCTTTACTCGGGTCTATATTATGAGATCGAATGTTTAGGTGGCCGAACACCTAAACATTGAATTTGTAATATCGAGCAATAAAACAGTGAATGGCACAGGGAAGAATGACTGTTGGCCACAAAACAAAAACATAACTTTACATCCAATCTAAGTGGGGGGCTGTGCCCCCCACACCCCCTAACTAAATATACCAATTCCAAGATCGCTCTACAGTACACAAAAGGCAAAATCCGACGAATGGCCAAGGGGAAATATTTCCCTGCATTAAATCGGCCATTCGCCAGTTTTTGCTTCCGATATTATGAGTTTGATTTGTTTAGATGTTCGGTCACCTAAACATTCGATCTCGTAATATAGACCCTCTTTTCTCATATATAACAGATGTCTTTTTACTGGATTTAATCTTAAACCCCCATATGAAAGGAAACACCAGTTGCATAATTTTCTTTTCATATTTTTATGGGATCATATAAAGTTTTGACATATGTGCTATTTTCCCATTAATACAGAATTCGCCAGATAAACTTTTTTCCTGAATCCTGATCCATACATCCTCCACAGAAGTCATGCATCTTTCAATTTTTTTATCAAACCCTTTCATTGCATCATAAATGCATCACTTTCCCTAAATGTTATCCCTAGCAAAGACACTTTATTCACTGAAAAATATACCCCATCCAATTTTCACCACATCATCTAACCTCTTACTTTTATATTTATTCAAGGTCATTAATATTTCCTTTAAACATCCATTCAGACAAACCAACACTTCCCTGTCCATATTTTCTTCCTAGCAACTACATCATCTGTGTTTGATAAAAACTAATGGAATCACCACCTGCTTTTGCATTATATAGCTAGCATCTTCATGCATACTCTCCTAATTCTATAATCTATTACACACTTCTCTATAACATTCCAGAAAGCATCATGTCTTACTTCATCAAATTCCTTACAAATATCCCCTAAGTTTCACATCCTCCCTTTTACTTATAATATGATCCACAATTTCTGTCACAACCGGTAGGAATTCTTGACATCCCTTCTCTTTTCTTCTATCAGTGCTTTCTTCCATAGTATTCTTCATCCTTCTTCTCATTCTCCTCTGTATTTTTCTCATAAAAAATTATAACCTGTGTTATTTAGTCTGATGGGTGTCCAGTTTTTTATTTCATTTTTCTCATATTTTTTCCATAGAAATTTTAATATCCCACTGCATAACTCTTCATAAACAAACCATTCCTTCAACTATTCATTCTGTATACTTAACAAAATACTCTCTTTGCCAGTCCAATAATTTCTTGTACATTCCATACCTTAGACCATGCGGGCCTGATATACTTTCCTAAGTACTTGATCCAATAAAATAATAGTAATTTCATTTTCAAATTCTTCCCTCACTCATTCTAGATTCATTTTTTTATTATTTTCAATTCTCTCTTATTTTCCATCTGCTGTACTACAATACTCATAAACAAAAAAATTCCACCGAGCTCCACGAAAGGAGTCATCGACCCGTATTAGAATTTAACACTTTCATTCTATTAATTCAACACTCAGAACTTCATCAGAATCAAAAATAAATTAACTTTCAAAGTTTAAAAATAGTTACATACAGGTCACGTGTTTAAAATTGTTGAATCCCCAACTCCCCAAAGAAGCAATAATGGATATTTAAAGAAACATTCTTAAAAGTACAAAATTTTAGTGTTAAGCACAAAATCAAGTTATAGTGGAATAAACATTTAATAATATATATATATATATATATATATATATATATATATATATATATATATATATATCACCTGTGCTAGCAGAAAGCACATAATATTAACTGATTTATTCAAGCCTGGATTTTTGTTGGATCTTAACCTAATCTGCCATTCTAGTTGAAATTTGTAATTGCCTGAGAAGTTTCTCATGTCTACTGCCTCGAGTACAAAAATCTGGAATTTCTTAAAGTATGTTACGCACTGCAAAAAGTGTTTAGCTAAAGTGTTACTGGTGTCACCTTTTTTGATCACTAAATCATGTTTGTAGATTCTATGTGACAAACTACTTATCACCTTACCAATGTAATAGCTAGGGCAAGAGTCATGCAAAGCTAAATAAACTACTCCTTGAGAATTACTGTAATAAATAAAAAATACCACAACCAGCAGTAAAATTGATGTCAGTGCTGGTCATGGTATTTTTTTATTTTTTATTTATTCAATTTCTCTGCCGGTCATGGTATTTTTTTTTTTTGTTGATTACAGTAGTTATCACTTCATTTTCTAGTCAGTTAGTGTGCTTACTCATTAAGAATTGCAGTTGTACTTATTGTTGGATAAAAGTTCTAAATGTAGGGAATTAACTACAATACTAGTGGTATTACAAATACAGTAGCGTTGTTTGCATTTGGCACATTTATGAGTCCCTAGTGTACCCTGTGTAGATCAGCTCAAAGACATCTCTCTAAAATGGATCTGATATTGCTAACGCTTTTATAATTGAAAACTGGATTGTCTGCCAAAACCCTAGCCACATCCCCATTGCCCAAGATCATTTTCCAGTTCTCTTGGAGAATATCTTTTATCAGTGGCATGTGGACTGTAAAGGGGAGTAGAAAAGCCCCTGTACCCAATCAACAAACCCTGTATGGAGGTGTGTTTGTATCTGTAGGCCAAAAAGCTTTCAATTTGCTGCTTGTAAAGGATTGGTCTCACTTTGCCTGGTTGTAGCAAATGAACTTCACTTATGATGCTCACCAGCTAGTCATGCTCATAGCCTGTAACCATGAAGAAAGATTTCAAAATATCCATTATTCATTCAAAAACAACTTCCTCACTCATCAGTCTGCTGAATAGAATGAATTGTCCTTTCACCACACCCTTTTCATATGATGTGGGTGCTGACTCCTCCTGTGCAAATACTGGTTCACAAAAACTTCTTTTCTGTAGATCATGCTCTCCAAATAGTAATTCATAGGGTGGATGGACAAAGTGATGTCCAAGAAATGAGTCATCTTCCCAAATCCCCTGGTGGTGAACTTTAAAAAATGAAGTACTGGAATTAAACCAGTCCAATAGCTGATGAAACTCTCCTTCAGTGGCTTTCCACACAGTAATGAAGTCATCAATAAATGTTTTGTAGAAAGCAACCTTCTTTAACAATGGGTGAGATGTGAAATATTTCTGTTCCCACCAACACATTATGAGGTTGCCAAATACTGGAGTTACCCTTGCTCCTGTGGCAACCCCTGATTTCTGTTTAAAATATTTGCCAGAGAAGGTAAAGCAGTTATTGCCCAGGGCAGTTTCCAATAAAATACAAATAATATTGACAAAAGTACTCCTGAGATTGGTAAACCTGGTTAAATACTTCCTAACAATCTCAATGCATATGTAAAGCGAGCTTACATCTATAGATCCAAAAGAATACTCACTTCCCAATACCTGAATATCACTAAGTAATTAAAGCAGATGCCAGAAATCTCTCAAGTAAAATTCAGATTATTGGGAATGTGGTCGAGAAAGACAGATATGTGTTTTGTTTTATAGTGACCCGTAGCCACTACTGGGAGGAATTCATCTTGTCTTTATGCACTTTGGGTATACCAAAGTTCTGGCTATTTTAGGTACTCCACTTGAAGAAATATGTAGGTGTTGTGGTTGATGTTACCTTGACTTTAAAAGTCATCTAGCAAACTATCAATGTGGGAAAAACATCTCTTTATGTGGCCCACTATGGTTTCTTCATATGCCATAGTGTCTTTGAGCATGTTGTGGATGGCCACATTGTAGTTTATTTAGTTTTGTGTGACTGTTACCCTAACTATTACATTGGCAATATGATAAGAAGGTTGTCACTTAGAATCTATGAACACACTTTAGCGATCAAAAAAGGTGACACCAGAAACATTTTAACTAAACACTCCTTGCAGTGTGCAATCTTAAAGAAATTCCAGATTCTTGTACTTGATGTAGTATACATGAGAGACTTCTCAGGCAATTACAATGTTCAACTAGAATGTCAAGAAGCTGAATGGCAGATTAGGTTAAGAACCAACAAATATCCAGGCTTGAACAAATCGGTTAGTATTAAGTTTTTTCTGCTAGCACAGAGAATATAACTATTTTTTTATTAAATCTTTATTCCACTATAACTTGATTTTGTTCTCAACACTAAAATTTTGCACTTTTAACAAGTTTCTTTTAAGTATCCATTATTGTTTTTTTGGGGAGATGGGGATTAGATAATTTTAAACATGTGACCTGTATGTAACTATTTTTAAACTTTGAAAGTGAATTACTTTTTGATTCTGATGAAGTTCTGAGTGTTGAATTAAAAGAAAGAAAACACTTTTTCTCTGCACTGCTTTGGTTGTTACAATGTTCATAACTTGCTCTTGTGATCAATTTACCTCTCGTTTTACAACGTTCACTTCCCTCATAGGTTCATAAGGTGCTACTAGGCTAATAACCACTAGGACCCTTACATAATGAGCTGAACACACTAAAATATTTGGTTGAGCATATGGGGGCATCTTAGTAAGAATGTAATGAAGAATTTGTGGGGGGGTTAGTTATGATAAAAATGTTGTTATCGATGACCTAGGCCCCTACAGGACATGGAGGCCAGGCTAGGGGTAAATGTACAATTTCTATCAAATTAAGATTTCATTTGAATGGTGTCTTGGACAAACTCTGTTTTACATGAATGAGGAACCTATTCCATTGTGTGGGGATCCTTTGGAGCACATATCTACCCCTACAGCATGTACTGCTCATGTCACAACTGAAGTTGATATCCTTGTATCTAGTGTTTCTGGTGCAGCAGATCCACCAGGGCTGGGTCTGAGGAAGTCCTGTAAGTAAGGCAAAGATCCCCTCACAGCAGCTTGTAGGAGACTGAATACAGTGACAGAGGCTATAGGGAATCAGTGTAGGACAGGGTATTCATGCCCTGAATTCTCATAATGAGAAACCTTTGTTGGTGTTCCAACTGCTGCAAGTGTCTGGTTAGATGCATGATAAGGGGTCAAGTATCTTTTAGCTGTATTTGAACCATTAATCACTGTGTTCTTTATCTAAAGTCACTGCACTTACACCTTGTACTGCAGGCAAAGGTAAAAAGACACCCTCCCAGGGGACACCTGGCTTGGGACCTCTTGGTCTGCAGTCAAATGCTCTACCACTGGGCATCTCATACCCTCATTTTATTCATTATACTAAAATCCTCTGATACTATTTTACCCAAATATGCAGATACCTCCTCCCTTCTTTGCAAATAATATATCTGCCTAAGTATTAATGCCTTAAGTTTTTCTGGATTTCTTTTTATATATTTCTTTTTCTATATCATAGTACTGTCTTGTATTATTCTACAAATTCTCTAGTACATTTCTGTATATTTTGCCATACTTTATTTTCACTTTTTTGACATCATCCTGCCCTTAAATCACAAAGTCCCCAGCAATTATAATTCTCATGTTATCTACCATAGAGTCTAATATTTACTGAAACATATTCTATCTTTCTTTGCTCTCTCTCTCTCTCTCTCTATATATATATATATATATAAAATGCTATAATTCGGTAAAATGTTGTCCACATCTCACATCCACAAAAGTTAACATTCCCATCCATACTGATGTTTTATCTAGTATTTTCACTGTTTTTTTTATTATTTATTTATTATGTATTATTTATTTATTTTACATTTTTCATCAGGAAATGTCAGTCTGGGCAAAGCTGTCCATTTTCAGTGGAGTCCTGTGGAGAAAAGCTCCATACAGTAATACAATAAAGAACATGCAAAGTAGAAGCATTTGCAGAATCATACAATAATTGAGTATGAACATGTAGGATAGTTACACAGTAAAACAATAAATAATATATATATATATATATATATATATATATATATATATATATATAACAGAAACCTCCTTGAAGTCCAAATCCCAGCAAACAGTAAATGCAAGTAAACCAAAAGCCCAGATTAGAAGAAGCCAAAACGTACGTACTGTAGATCTTCGCACTATCAAAAAAAATGTCTCTACGTATTCCTGAGAAGGAAACGCCAAATGCTGATAGTCTTATAGAATTGTAGTGCAAATACTCACAGAACCACGCACTAAATCAACGAAAAAACAATTCTGCTGTACCAAGAAACAAGTGTTCGAAGTTGTTCTAGTCTTGCAATCGAAGTAATGTTCAAATAACCATTCGGTCAAGTAGTAAATCCACAGCTTATTGTAAGCGCTTTCACGGCATGTAACTGCCGCTTCATCAGACAAACAGTAAAAAACTGAGAGCAGGAAGTTTAAATACAGGATATCCTGCTCTTCAGCCAATAACAATGACTTTAGGAGGAGTGTTTCCTGCTATCATTACATCACATATTAACTAAAAGTGACACCACCACTTATAATTCATTTCAACAGGCCTGCAAAATCACAAAGTCTTTTCATAAAAACATTGCAAAATCAACTACACCTACTATAAACATATATATATATATATATATATATATATATATATATATATATAACAAAGATCTAAAAGGACATAAAACATATCTAAAAAATATATATGTTTATATAAAATTAATTATATAAAATTAGATATATACCTAGCCAAAAACTGCAGGCTAGTTCAAGAAGTGCCTAGCCTCACCTGCTCCTACCGCAAGACCAAGCCCCATATCATACAGCCTACAATACACAAATAATTCTTAGGTTCATAGGTTCATAGGTTCATAGGTTCATACTAGGCTATCTGCCCGAGGGCATTTACAAGCCTAGCCCATCGTTTTGTGGCTTACGCCACCCCTTTAGTATGGGGAACTATACCCATTATTTTGCTGTGCCTCTGTCGAGCAGTGACAGTGAGGTAATCCCTGGGGTATATCTGCGATCTCCCATCCATTGGTCAAGATTTCTCTTGAACAAGGCCAGCGAGGTGCTCTGCCTCACATGTACTGGGATTTTGTTCCACAGCATAGGGAGTCTTTGGGTGATGAATCTATCCCTCCAGCACGTCCTATTGATAGCTGTGTCGAGGTTTAAGTCTCCGCCCTTGTGGCTCTGATGGATCTAGATTTTTGAGGTGAAGCATATTCATCAAATCTGGGTTTGACATGGCCTTGTATGTTAGGCAAAGGTCACCTCTGAGCAAGCGGTGGCGACTGAATAGAGCTGGAGTTCTTTCAGTCGGGCAGCATAGGACAGATTTTGAGACCCTTTATCCTTTTGGTGAGGAACTTTTGTGGCCTCTCCAGCTGCTGCAAGTGTCGGGTCAGATACATCCCGAATGGGGCATTGTACTCAATCATTGGTCTGATGAGTGATGAGTAAAGGGAGACTATGACCTCCCTTGATCTAGATGAGAACCCCTTCATGATAAGGTGGGCAATGTAGAAGGTCTTCCTAACTACTTTAGCTACATGGGTGTCGAAGGACAGACTACTATCAACCTGGGTCCCCAGGTCCCTGATAACTTCTTCTGTGCTCAGTGGATTGCCACCTATTTGGTAGCTAGGGGTAACCTTGTTTTCCCAAAGGGTATGACTATGCATTTTTGGCATTTAACTTCAGGCCGTGGCTCTGGCACCAGTTATCCATTTCTGTGAGACCCTTCTGAAGGATATCTGTGTCAGATGTGTTTTCTACTATGGCCCAGTTTGCAGTCATCTGCAAACTTTGTCTGCCAGAACCAACCTGTGATTGCTTGTACTTCAGAGAAGTACATCCCAAACTAGAGTGCGCCTAGGACTGAGCCCTGTGGGACACCACTTGTGACAGGCTTTGAGTCTGACATGGCGCCAGCAACTCTGACCCTGTGGGTTCTGTCACTCAGCCAGTTTGCAACCCATCTTGTGATGTATGGGTTAACATTTAAGCTGATGAGTTTTTCAATGATACCCGAGTGGGGTATTGTATCGAAGGCCTTAGCCAGATCGAGGTAGGCTGTATGGACTGCCATTCCCTCGTCAATGGCTTTGGTGACTGTTTCGAAGAAGTCAACCAAGTTTAAAAGGCATGATCTGCCTTTGACAAAGCCAAACTGGGTTGGATCCAAAGTCTGCAAATTCCCTATGTCTTTATTTATGAGGTCCATTATGATCCTCTCCATGGCTTTGCAGATAAGGCTTGTCAAGCTAATGCGCCGGTAATTTCCAGGGTCGGTGGAGGCACCGCCTTTGTGAAGTGGGACCACAGTTGCAGTGCGCCACTCCCTGGGTACGTATCCAGAGGTAAGACTTTGATTAAACAGCTGTCCTAGCTGTGGGTTTAATTCCTCATTGAGTTCGTGGAGCACACAGCCGGGGACACCATCAGGTCCCATGGATGCTGTGTTATTTGCTTTGGAGAGCGCTGTTCTCACTTGGGCGCTGGCGCTGTTTGGGGGCTGCAATCGTTTCGTAGAGATATCTCTGCTTTTGGAGGGGAAGGGGGGGGGGAGTTTGCACGGAACCTGTCAGCCAGTATGTTGGCAATGTCTGTAGGATCAGTAATCTTCACATCATTTTGAACTAGTTCTGAGCATATCTGGGAGTTTCCTCCTAGGTTTCTAACATAGCTAAAGAAGGCCTTATGATTGTCTTTTGAGTCTTTAGCTATTTTTCTCTCGAAATTTGCTTTGGATGATTTTATGAGAGCTCCTAGTTGTTTACTTATAGTGATCAAGGGTGTCTTACCTTTTAAGGATTTTGCTCTATCTTGTAGTAGCTTCCTCCTTTTATTGTAGAGTTTGTTTATGGCTGGGGTCCACCAGACTGGCTGCTTGCCTTTGGTACTAAGAGTCTTTGTTTTGCTTGGGATTGCCTTATCCATGCAGTCCTGCAGGTGCTGGTAGAAGGTGTTTGTAAGTGATTCAGCGGCTTGAGTACTGTTTTCCGCCAGCTCGGGGGCCTTAAAGGAGACCACACTAGTCTTTAGAAGTGTGAAGTCGGCTTTTGAGAAGTTCTTTACTGTGGTTTTTTTTATTTCAGGTGGGGGTGGGATGAGGACCTCCAGCGAGATTAGTTTGTGATATGATCTCACCAGTGAGGGGTATACTTCCGGTGTTGAACATTGTGCTCCCATGTTCGTGATGATGAGATCAAGTATGTTATCTCCTCTTGTGGGGATGGTGACTAGTTGTTCCATGGCATTTGAGTTTATGAATTCCAGAAACTTTTGAGCTAGGGTGTTTGGGCTTGAGTAGTGTTCCCAGTCTATATTAGGGTAATTGAAGTCACCTAGTATGATGGTGTTTGGTGATACATTTATCCCCTCTAGTGTTTTCAGGAAGGCCATGTGAGGTTCCTGAGTTTGTGAGGGTGGCCTGTAACATGCTACAATTTGCAGAGCAGTCTTGCCTATGGTTAATTGCACCTGGATGGTGTCCGATGCATCGTGCGTTGCCACCAGTCTTGAGGTGTGGGTGTCCTTGATGAATATGGATACCCCCTCCTTTCTTGGTATTGTCCGGATTTTGGGGCGGGCATGATATGAGGTAAAACCTGATAGCGCTGGGGTGCTCTCAGGAGCCTTGAACCAGGTTTCTGTCACAGCACAGACATCGATGTTCTCCATACTGAGAAGGGCCTCGAGTGCGTGCATTTTGAGATTTAGACTTCTGGCATTGAGCAGCATTACCCTTAGTTTTTTTCCTTTTTGTGTTCTAAGGTGGTAGGTTTAGAATTTGAGCCTTGCCTAAAAAGGCACTATGGGGTGGCAAGAGCCTTTGCCAATATCCGGAATCCCAGGGGTGACAGGTGCAAGCCGTCCCTTGCGAAGCAGCGTGGCTTGTCCAGCATGTCATCCCAGGCAGACAGATACTGGATCCCCTTTGAATGACACCAGTGTTTAAGCCAATTGTTAAAGCTGATCATCTTATCTCTGTATTGTGGCATCACTCTTGGTGAAGGTAGGATACTGCTCAAGGTCAGGGTCATACCTGCCTGGGCTACATAATCAGAGAGCTCCTCAATGTCTCTTTTCATGTATCCAAGGAGAGTGCGTCTCAGGTCGTTTACACCAGCGTGGACAATGACTGAGTCATCTTTGTACTTGCTGTTGAGAGACCTGAGTGCTTGCGTTATGTGGCGGATTCTGGCGCCCGACAAGCAGCTTACTGTGACCTTCTCCTTACTCAGTCTGGTGGCGGGGCGTCAGTGTGTCTGACTATGGAGTCACCAATGACTAGTGTGTCTGGCATTGTGTTTGGCCTTAAGGGCTGTGACTGTTTGACACTCTGACTGTGAGGTCTATGTGTTGCAGGTGTTGTGTTCTGAGGTGGTGGTTGTTTGGGTGTCTGCTTTGGTGGCCTCTGCTGTTTTGGTAGATTTTTGATCAGAGCCTCCAGTATGTCTTTGTGTGTTTATGTGTATGATTTGAGGTTGTAATGGTGCTATGTGAGACTGGGTCTATAGTGTGTGTGGTAACCTTCTCCTCCTGACTGGTCTTGCCAGTCCTGTGTTGAGAGAGCTCAGCCCCCAGTTTGGCCGTATAGTTGCATCTCTCGCATGTATTTGTGTTTTGTGGGAGGAGGAGAGGGTTGTCTGTGTACATGAGGCAATTGTAACATTGCCTCAGTATTCAGGTTCACCAGCTGAGCAGGAGAGGATACTAGCAACTGATCCCTCGACATGCTAGAAGGATAGACAAAAACTTTAAAAAGATTCAGGGGACGTGGGTGACCGAGAAATGGGGGTTACCTTTTGGGGTACTATCTATGACAAGAGTGCCGTATCAAGGTAATAAGTACTGTAGGAGCAAGTGCTAGGTTTAACAGATAAAGAATAGTCTACTTGGAATCAAGTGGAGATGATCTTTTTAGTTATAGGATACGCTGATTAGATCAGTAGTATAGTTCGAGGAAGGTAGTTTTAAGGGAAAATTTGAAGAGTGGACTTTAGGTAGCCCGAATAGTTTAAACCTGCCTAACGGCGCTGCCCTAGTGTGCAACAGTGGCAGCTCACGCTTCATCAGCGCTAACGCGTTTACCGCGTTTTATACCGGGGGCTGGAAAAAGCTAGAAACTGGCCCAAAACGACCAATAAACTACTAGTTACTGGCTGAAACCTCACAAAACTGGACAAAAGGCAGCTCAATGCTTCCCACTCCCACTGGTAAGCAAGGTAACTTCCTCTCCCCCAAATAAGGCAAGGAAACAGTTCTACTCCTAAACAACAGACAATAACTATCTACTAAAATCCTAACAATATGTAATGCAGCCTACTAGGCCTGAATACTGGCCCTGAGTTTGTAAACATGCACAGATATCAAAACTGATTAAATTAAATTAATTTTATTTTTATTTTTATTTTTATTATTATTGATTTTTATCTTTATTATTATTGATTTTTATCTCAATATCAGCCTTGAAGGCATATACCGGGCTGATACGAGAAAGCTAGCTGAACTAAGCAAAACAATTGCAGTTGCTGCTGATGATCACCAAATAACCAAATTCCTGGGCAAGGAAATAAAACCAAATTGTAGAAAAGCCCATAGATGAAAAAATGGTTCAAATAACCAAATATAGATAGATAAAGACCAACTATTTAAGCCTTCTGCCTTTAAGGTGAGGTTTTATAGACAAAATCTCATTTAGTCCCTTACCTCTATGGGCCGCTAATCTGCAGATCCAGCCTAGTTCTGCTTGTTCGGTTAGATTTATAATGTTACCCCCTCTCAAACTTGTGTCTAATACTTGAATAACCTGGTATAAAAAAGTATGGGAATCTCCTGCTGTCAACGTATGTTTGGCCAATGCACTACAGTCCTGCTGTCTTCTTAGACAATACTCATGATCGCGTATGCGTTCGCGAAGGGTTCGGTTAGTTTTCCCCACGTAGAAGGAAAAACATTGTACACAGTGGGCAATGTATACCATGTTCCTAGTTGCACAGTCACTATCACAATTCAGGGTCCAAAGATGGCCCATATCCGGATGCCGGAAATAGTGGGACTGATCTATGTAAATACATTGCAAACAGCTACCACATTTATTAGTCCTTTCCAAACCAGACCTTAGTTTAGGGGGCCTTCTCACAGCTCCACAAAGCTGTCGCTTGAAATTACACATATTACTGTATGTGAAAAATGGAACATCACCAACTAGGCTAGCCACCTTGGTGTCAGCTGTCAAAATATTCCAGTTCCTCCTAATAGTTTCTTGAACAAATGTTAATTTTTGTCCAAATGGTAGAACTATACTCACTGGACGATTAGTGACACTCAAAGGGGGATTAAAATCATGCGAAGGAGGCTGTGAGAAATAGGGCTTAGCCCTATTAGTTCTAAGTTCATTCATTCCACCAAACACTCGATTTATTTCATGGTGTGAATAGCCTCTTGTAATTAAGCCTTCACGTAGGTCTCTAAGCCCTGTTATATAGTCCCCCTGTAAAGTAGATAATCGTGAAATACGCATGGCTTGGCCCTTTATTATGTTACCAAAGATGTGTGAACTATGCATACTTTCTCTGTGAAGGAAAGCTGGCTTATAGCATGGTTTCCTGTGTACTTTGGTGTTAATCTGATTTCCAACTTTAAAAACAGTAGTGTCTAAGAAGTCTATGCTATCTGTTGAAAATTTCATAGTGAATTTCAGGAAGCTGTTACAGGCATTCAAACGTCCAAAAAACGCCTCCAGTTTTTTCACTGACCCCTTCCAAATAAAGAAGAGGTCATCCACAAATCTCTTGTAGAAAACTATAAGAGGCTCATGTACTACATGTTCCTCCTCGAAGGTCGCCATGACAAGGTTGGCATAGCTGTTAGCACAGCTAGTGCCCATGGCGACCCCCTTAACTTGTTTATAGCAAGTTCCAGCATAGAGAAATATATTATTATCCAGGACTATCTCCATCAATGAGGCTATATAATCTATTTTAGGCCTAGATAAATTTGAATGTTCATTCAAATACTTCTGTAAATAACATATTCCCTCAAAATTAGGTATGCAGGAAAAAGGGAAGTCACATCCATGGTAACAAACATGAAGGTATCGCTAATGATGGCAGGATGAAGTGTCACATATGCAAACAGGTCCCTTAAAAAATGTTCTGAATCCTGTAATATATAGGGTGATAATGCTACAAAAGGTTTCAACTCCTGATCTAAAAACATAGAAATAGGCTCGGTTAGCCAGCCTGCACTGGCTACAATTGGTCTAAGTTCCGGTGTTGCAGAGTTTTTATGAATTTTTGGTAGACCTGAAATGGTCGGTATTAGCGGATAATCCACTGTCATGAAATCTAGTGTTTCTCCAAGCATAAGGCCCTCATTTGCACATTCCTTCAAGGTTCTATCTATGCTTTGTTTCATAGAATAAACAATATCAGGTGAAACTAGGTTATAAGCTTCATCGCTTAACAGACCCTCCATCTTAGCATGATAGTAAGATGAATCCAAAACTACTACGGGTCCTCCCTTATCGGCTGGCCATATAACTATATTGCTATTGTGTTTGAGACTAAAAAAGGCTTCAGTCTGAGCCCTAGTTAGATTGTAATTTAGGGTAGGTTTGTAGGATGTAAACTGATCATATAAATCCTTTTCTACTGCTTGTATAAAAATTTCAACATTCGAGTGCATGGTGGGTACAAAGCTACTTCTCTTTCTAACTAAAGAAGATACTTCAGTTTTGTTATCATTGAACAATAACTTTAAGCATAAATTTCGTGCAAACAGTCTAATTGCTATGATGACTTGTCCCAAGTCCAGGTTAGAGGTAGGAATAAAGGACATGCCTTTATTCAAAACTTCAGTTTCAGATTTAGTCAAGGCATGACTTGATAAATTAAATCTGAGAGTTTATGTCCAAAATTTCTGTAGTGTTTGTTGCTGCACTGGCTGCAGATCTTTCTTCTTGGCCCCTCGACTGTTGTCGCTTTCGATGGACCGTTTCCTGTTTAACCATATAGGAAAAGGGGCTTCAATGGGATTATTGATTTCGAACCTTTCCAGTTGGATTTTTCTTCGAACTGCTCCTGCCAGCCCGACATGGGTGGTGGAAGGAGCAGTATTCGCAACATCAGTATTGGGTTGATAGCCCACTCCCACTTCATTTGGAGTAGTATAAACCGATGGCGCATTCTCATCTATAGGTGAGGTAACCATGTTGGAATTAACACCATTTGCCCCTTGTTTGTTCTTTACAAAAACAACTGACTCTCCTGTTGTGGAATCGTCAATTAAAGATGGTTGAAAACCTAAGGGTAATCCACTAAGGTTGGAACCTTCCTTTGTAGCCAATGGTAAGTTGGAAGATGGTTCACTAATGGGAATGAACCTATTGTGAGAATGATTCCAACTCTGGTTCAGATTCCTAGATGGTTGATTGTCTCTAGTTTGCGAGGGACGTCTCAGACTATTAGGCCTAGTGTCCCTACTAGTTAGAGTGTTCCTCGGCCAAACGAAAACATGCTGTTCAGAAAAGTCTTTTAAATCTCGGTTAATTTTCTTCTTTTTGATGTTTAATAAATTATTCTCGTATCGCCCAACGCATTCTAACAAATCATGCATAAAAAGTTCTGTTGTACCTTCCCCCTTAATAGTGGCTAACTTTTCCTGGTTAATGCAGATTTTTTCTTTGCTTTCTGCTTCAATGGGAAGAAAAAAGTCAATAAGCAACTGAATATAGGCCCAACTGGCATTCAGATTAATCTGTTGCCACTTCTGTAAGAGAGTAGGGTAAGTATTCCCATATGTAGGCATGTTTAGGATGCGCAGACCACGCGGGACTATGCCCCTTACCAAACATGCTTCCATATGATGCCTCTGAGCCTGTAGCCGTTTTAGTCTATAAAGCTCATTTTCAATATCTCTTTGTAGGGATTTAATTATTGCTTCATTAGCAGTGTTCTGTTCCGTGCTTTCTTCAAGCACTTCATCCTCAAAATTAATCAAGGGATTCAAATCACAGCTGATTAACTCCTTAAAACGTCTATTAAAGGAGTTAGAGTCACTGAACACTACTTTGTTGGTTTTGGCTCCTTCCATATTTGTTATCTAACAGAAACCTCCTTGAAGTCCAAATCCCAGCAAACAGTAAATGCAAGTAAACCAAAAGCCCAGATTAGAAGAAGCCAAAACGTACGTACTGTAGATCTTCGCACTATCAAAAAAAAATGTCTCTACGTATTTCTGAGAAGGAAACGCCAAATGCTGATAGTCTTATAGAATTGTAGTGCAAATACTCACAGAACCACGCACTAAATCAACGAAAAAACAATTCTGCTGTACCAAGAAACAAGTGTTCAAAGTTGTTCTAGTCTTGCAATCGAAGTAATGTTCAAAAAACCATTCGGTCAAGTAGTAAATCCACAGTTTATTGTAAGCGCTTTCACGGCATGTAACTGCCGCTTCATCAGACAAACAGTAAAAAACTGAGAGCAGGAAGTTTAAATACAGGATATCCTGCTCTTCAGCCGATAACAATGACTTTAGGAGGCGTGTTTCCTGCTATCATTAAATCACATATTAACTAAAAGTGACACCACCACTATAATTCATTTCAACAGGCCTACAAAATCACAAAGTCTTTTCATAAAGTCTTTTCACAAAGTCTTTTCAAATAATATCTCTACCTAAACATTAATGCCTTAATGTTTCTCAATTTATTTTTATATATTTCTTTTTCCATATCATAATAATGTCTTGTATTATTCTATAAATTCTCTAGTACATTTCTGTATATTTTGCCATACTTTATTTCACTTTTTTGACATCATCCTGCCCTTAAATCACAAAGTCCCCAGCAATTATAATTCTCATGTTATCTACCATAGAGTCTAATATTTACTGAAACATATTCTATCTTTCTTTGCTCTCTCTCTCTCTCTCTCTATATATATATATATATATATATATATATAAAATGCTATAATTCGGTAAAATGTTGTCCACATCTCACATCCACAAAAGTTAACATTCCCATCCATACTGATGTTTTATCTAGTATTTTCACTGGTTTTTTTATTATTTATTTATTATGTATTATTTATTTATTTTACATTTTTCATCAGGAAATGTCAGTCTGGGCAAAGCTGTCCATTTTCAGTGGAGTCCTGTGGAGAAAAGCTCCATACAGTAATACAATAAAGAACATGCAAAGTAGAAACATTTGCAGAATCATACAATAATTGAGTATGAACATGTAGGATAGTTACACAGTAAAACAATAATATATATATATATATATATATATATATATATATATAGTAATAGCAATTTCATTATCACACAATAATAACGAACAGAGTAATTACAGACAATTATAAAAAGTCAAACAATGGAAACTTTTGTAGCACACATTAGTAGCTGCACAAATTTATACATATAGTGGATGTAGAGTCTATACTCTCAAACAGTGGAGTGTGTATATAGTAAATAGATAGTCGCCTCACAGCAAGAGGTTCTCCTCCTGTTCGATCGGCTGGCTGGGGTGCCTTGGAGTTGGATGTTGCCTGTGTTCCCTGTGTTTTATGGCTTTCGTCCAGTCGTTTTCCTCCCACATTCCAAAGAGACATGCATGAGCATTTTTCCCCCCGGGCCTCCAAACAGGCTCAGGAACCTAGGGAACCTAGTCGGACATTCCCGGTCAACAAATGTTAAATAAATAAATAAAATAAAGTAATTGCTGACAGAAAAACAATTCTAGGTGTGTGCAAGAATAAGGTTATGCTAATATGCATTATGTCTGATTTGATAACTAGTAGTTCTGTATGAGATAGCTTTGTGAATAAATGAAAGAAGAAGATGAGGTGGGAGTAGGGATAATTGACAGGATTTCCCCCGGGCTAGAGCAGGAGCATATCCATGAGTGGGATAAATAGGACTTAAGAATGCTCTTAAAGTTATGTATGTGTTCTATTGATTGGATATCTAAATGAAGAGTATTCCAGGTTTTTCTGACAGCAGTAGTGTAGAGGGAGCCCCCAGAGTAATATTTACTTTTAGAAATTTCGACCAGTACTTTGTTGGTATTTTTTAGTGGACAATTGCTAGTATAATGGTGTAGTAGTCCTTGTAGGGCTGGGGTTTTTAGGGTTGATAGAGGATTTGGTGGGCTGTTGTAAGTTGGTTAAAGGTTAACAGGTTTGGTAATTCTAGTTAGGATAGTTTTTAGGGGATTGGCAATGGTGGGACATGTAGATGAGTTGGTGGCAAATTTTGCTTCTTTGTTGTAGCAAATAGTCTGTTAAGGTCACCTTTGTTTATGTTGGTTAGTACTGGGGATGGATAGAGCAGTGTGGAGAGTAGGTAGGTTCTAGCAATGGTGACTTTACTATTGGAGGTTAGGTAAATTTTGGATCTATAGAGGGTACCAAGTTTTTTGTGAACTTTTGTGATCATATGAGATACATTTTAACTATTGCATTCTTTGCTGCCACATCATGTGGTTCCTTTTCCACATTACCATCCTCAACACTTTTGAAAAAGGTATCTGCCATCCTGACTCCATGAACAAAAGAACTGTCACCTGGATCATATTGCTCAATTATTTTTAACAGAACATTTTCTGCAGGCTCTCTTGATGCCAGGTCTGTTACATGCACTACTTCAATAGACTCACTTACTTCCTTCTTCATGGAGACAGCTAAACACCACTCGTGTGTAACATCCACCACATATGAATCTTTATTTATGTTCTGAAGATTCATACTGAACAAATTGTTCTCCAGAGTCTCACTTTCCACCTCTAAACTCTCCACAGCTTTTCTCTCCTCCTCCTCTATGCTGCTCCTTACCTTAGAACTTTTCCTTGCTGCTGTAGGAACCTTCTAGCACCATTTAGTGACTCCAAAGTGTAGAGGTTCTTTATTGAATATAACAGCTTATATGCACTATTTACATTATTTACAATATATACAATATATATATTATTTGCAATTACTTACATCTTATATTACAGCATCCTATAACTTCATATACTTCCATTATTTCAATTATTTCCTCCACTCTTTTTTCCACAACCAAAAGTGTATCTTTTTCAAAATTTCCGCTAATTTCCATTTCCCATTATATTTTACCTCATTCAATTTTTCATTCCATATAACCCACAAAACATAAAACAAATTATCAATTTCTTTCACATCCTTTGTTCTTTTGTTACCATAATATCCATACTCTATCATGTTCATGTTTATATCTTTCACAATTTTAGAATCATTCAATTAATTTCATATAATTTTCTCACAATTTTCTCACTCTCGTACAATTTAAAACATGTTCTGTCATCCCAATCTCTCCACAGTAGTTGCATACCATCTCCTGAATCCTTTTATATGGCATGTTTGCTTTAACAGACAGTTTACTTATCATTAGCCTCCACATAAAATCTTTACATTCATAACTTTTTGCTCCATATAAGCCTTATTTTAATTGCAAGTCTTTTTTCATTATCTATCTTTTTCAAGGCTAAATATAATAACTTTTCCTCATTATATTTTAATACCATTCTTTTCTGTTTTTTCCCACATTCCCTATTTTCAATATCCACAATAGTATCTTACTTTGATATTCTTTAATGCCATTATTGACACCATTCTTCCATTTTTTCCCATATCTTAAACTTTCCCAAATATCTTTATATTTGATTTTCATTATATCATTTACTATGTACCTATTTTCTTCTTTCAATCCCGTCAACACTTTATACAAATTCAATGAAGCGGCATGTATGATAGGAATTATTAGTCCTAGTCCTCCTTCTTCTTCCTAAACATACAAAATTCCTCTCCTCACAGGGTTTAATATTTATCCCTATATAAATGAAAATATAATCAACAGCAGTTCTTTTTCATATTTAGATGGGATCATATATATGCTTGCCAAATAGGCAATCTTCCCTAACAGAATAAAGTTTATTAAATAAACCTTTTCTGTATATGATAATTTATATGACCTTCAAAATATATACATTTCTCTCAGCTTGTGTATCAGTCTTTCCCACTGTGTTTCCTTCTTCATATTAACCCCAAACCTTATTCCTAGAATATCCACCTCTTCATCATTAAAATGAACACCTTCTAACTCACCTAATAATCCAGTTCCTTTACTTTTATTCTTGTTAATGCTTAGGCTAAGCATATTTAAGTACTTATTTAATTTTCTAATTCCTTGTTCCATCCATTTCTTTTCATAATCAAAACTATAGCATCTAAATTAGAATGTATCTTAGCTCTCATTGACAGATTATAACTAAACTACTACATGAAGGCTCTAATAGAACTGTTTCTGACTTAGGAGATATTTTAGATGCCTTCAAGTTTCATTATTCCAAACACTTTGGTTCCAATCATTCAATTAATGAACATATAAAATTAGATATTCCTTCACTTAATCATTTAAGACTCCCTGAGAATCTTGATACAGTACTTGAAGCACAAATCTCTCTAGAGGAAATCAAACAAAAAATCAAAAAATTTTAGCCCAATAAAGCCCCCGGGATTGATGGTATAATCATTGAAATATATAAATTGTTATTATCCTTCTTTCATAAAACTCTAATAGAAATTCAATTACATGGCATCATACCACCTTCATGGAGATACTCTTTGATCTCACCTATCATAAAAGCCAACAAAGACCCACAATTCTGTAGTTCTTATAGACCCATATTATTATTAAATAATGATTATAAAATCTTTATGCCCATCTTTGCAGATAGATTAAAGGTCCCACTAACGTAAATAATAAATGATCAGTCAGGCTTCATATACAAAAGACACACTTATGATAACATCCAAATGATCTTAACACTTATTGAATATTTAAACAAGGGAAATAAAGACATACTAGTAATTAGTTTAGAAATAGAAAAGGCTTTCAATTCCATTAACTGGGAATATATGCTTGAAGTGTTACGTTATGTTCACTTTCCCTCTTCTTTCATTTGTCTAATAAAATATATATACCAAAACAATGTAGCTTATGTTAAATTAGGCCCCTTCACATCTGAATTTATTCAAATAACCAAAGGCACTAAGCAGGGATGTCCCTTATCCCATATTTTATTTGCATTAGCCATTGAAATATGTGCTGCCCTTATTCATGACAATCCAAAAATCATTGGTATAAATATTTACAATCAGTATAATTCCAAGATAATGCTTTATGCAGATGATATCTTGCTCACTTTAAGTAATTCACAATCAGTTCTATTAGAATTAGATTATGTGATGAATCATTTCCAGAAAATCTTGGGTTTACATTTTAATAGATCTAAATCTAAACATATGGTCTTAAATAAGAAGGGAAATGTACAATTGGATAATCATTATATTATTGGTGCAATTTCAGATTATCTTGATTATCTAGGAATAACAATATGTAAGTCCACAGAAAACACAAGTAAATATAGTTATAAAAATATTATAAACTTAATAAATAAGCATACAAATAGCTGGAACAAAATTTTCATTACCTTTGAAGACAGGTTACAATTAATAAAAATGACACTTTTACCAAAAATCTTCACATAGCTCTAGTTCTTACCTTTTCTTATACATATCACTACATTAAAGATATAAGTGGATAACTAATGAAATTATTTTGGTTCCCCAAAAGAAATAGAATAGCTTTTCTACATCATAGTAGATCTCGGGAGCAAGGAGGGATCAAATTCCCGGACATTGAAATATAGATTGATGCATCCATATTTAAGGTTATTTTAAACTAGATTAATCCAAATGATCACTCTAGTTGGAAACATTTCCACCTAACCATACTAATTAATGAAAATGCCCTGTTAGCCAAACTTCCATTGAATAATTATTCTAATAAGTTCTGGTACTTCTTATGTCATATTACCCAAAGCAATATTGCCAAGCCCAAAAATTAAATTCATTAAATCACTATTTTAATTTCTTTAGAGAATTTGTTAACTCTAATGCTGATATTAAGACTTGGTTTGAACTGTTAACCCTGTTTAAAATTGTAAGAAACTTTCCCGATAAAATACATCTCAATGTTCTAGACAGCTGGGAATTCAAGAACTTTATATGCATCAATGCATAAATTATGCTAAAGTTTTAGACTCTTGGTTTCTTATAAAAGAGCATGATTTGCTACCTCAAAACTGATTAATTCTACAAAGTATCTTAACTTATTCTCAAGATTTATGCATAATACTTTAAAACTAATTTTATCAAGAAAGACCAAAGATGATAACTCTCATGTGTGAAATTTTACATAATAGCCTCACTACAAATAACATTATTTCAAAATGATATAACATGATAATTGTTTATAAGAATAGTATAAATCAAATTTACTGGAACTTTATATTCAAAGGCTGTTCTTTTAATTTCTCACATGGCGAAAAACATAAAATTTTGTTATCCATCAAGCATACTTCATGGTCTCATTACTGGAGTATTTTTGCTTGGCAATATCTCCATAGGGCATTTCTGACACCAAATAAGATAGTTAAAATCAATAATAGCTCTAACATATCCTGTTGGAGATGTACAGAATACCAAAGCTGATTGGGCATAAAGTTTTTATGTCTGTCCTAAATTAAAGGGTTATTAGAACAGCATAGATGATTTTCTCAAAGCGTTATTCACTGATTCCTTTTATTGCCCAAATCATTAGTTCTTTTCAATGTAAATGAAGTTTACTCTTTGAATAAGAATAATTCATATTTACTATGGTCAATACTCGCTATTGCTAGAAAATGCATTACCAGAGGATGGAAAACCAGCTGCCCACATACTGTTGAGGATTTCTTGTATTCAGCAAAAGACCTGGCAATCAAAGAAAATAAGATAAAAGAACTTAGACTCTATCCAAAGACATTTGTTAATAATCCTTGGACAAAAGTTTTAGCACTTATTGAGACTTTGCAAATGGACCATGACTCTTGCTGAATTGATACTTATATTAAAGTACTTATGTATCATAACTGTGATGTGCAGTTTTGCTTCAGGCATATGTATATATTGTAAATAGTTTTTACTTTGTTAATATTTTGTCTTAAGAATGAGAATACTGTTAGTAATTTTTGTCTTTTATTTTTCATGGAAAATTTAATAAAATATTTGAATAAAAAAACTATATCATCTGCATAAGTAAGAATAACTGGGACATAAATCCTCTCTATTATCCTATACTTGCTATTTTCAGTTCTCTGTTCATTCTATTTGCAATCACATTCATAACTAATGCAAATAAGATGCTGCTTGCTGGACAAGTTTGTCTTATGTCACATTCTATTCTTATTTCTTTGCTTAACCATCCATCCATTCAATATCATTTTAATAACATTATTCTCATATACTGATATTATAACTTTTATTATTTTGTCTCACATTATAATCTCTTAATATACTCCATAGTTTCTCATATTGTATTCTATTAAATTCTTTGTTAACATCTCCAACCAGTACTTTATTTTCCATTTTTTTATATATTTATATCATCTATTACCTCTCTTAAGACCCATAATAAATCCTGACATCCTTTCCCTTTTTTCCAAAGATCATAGGTTCCATCAGTCTATCCACACCTTTCCTAATCTTTTCCCTAATATTCTCATAAATATTTTATAATCTGCATTGTTTAATACTATTTGTCTCCAGTTCCTAATGTCTTCCTTCTTCCCCTTCTTCCATATGAATTAATGACCCCCATACATATCTCTTTTTCATTTATCCCTTTTTCCAACCATTCATTCAAAACCTCTACACAATATAATTTTTGCACATTTCATATTATAGTATATATGATATTCAATCCCATCTAATCCCATAGCTTTTTCCATACCCAAGCATCTACTGTAAATTCTTACTGGGTATAGTGCCCACAACTCTCCTGGATATGGGCAGTCATCACTAAATGCAACCTTGGGTATTGACTAGCATGTCTATGGTACTACATTGGGTTGAAACAGCAAGGCTTAAAATGGCCTCTGGATTAATAGCCTAGTATTCTCCTATGATCCTATGATCCTATGATCCTATGATAAGATTTCATCAAGTTCCCCTATACTTATTTTTTTCCATAATCTCATTCTCTTCTTTAGTTATGTACTGCCCATATTTGCCTCTTTTTGATCTGTGTCTTCTTAAATGTATTTTATATACTGCTCTATTATCTCATTTTTGTGTGTGTATTCACCTTCACTGGTTTCCAGTTCTCTTATTACCCTCCCATTTTCTCTCACCATTTTACTCAAATATTTTTCCCTTGTAAAAAGTACCTTTGCTTATATAACATTTCTTAATCTTCTCTTGGTTCAACTCATAAATTTCCTTCTCTTTTTCATAGAATATGTTATTATCTTTTAATATTTCACTCCAATCTATATGTTGCAGTTTGTCTCAAGGAGTGTTTTCCAATGTTTCTGTGACAAATCTGGTAATAGAAATTTGTGGTATTGGTTTTTGATATTTAGGTAACACGGAAGAGATTACAGGCTTCTGGCCACTTATGGATGTGAATAATATGTGTAGGTTTTGTAGTTTTTCAAGAATGTTTATTTTATAAGTTCTAGCAAGGATTTGTACCTTGTGATGTTTAATCTTTTTTAAACACCTTTATTAAATTATCACTTAAGACACTGCCAAACATACATTAATAGAAAAGAAAGCAAATCATATTAACATTTGTTCCATTTACACACATTATACATTACATGGCTTTTTTCAGTTCTTTCCCTGTCCAGGATTGAAATCAGAGTTTAGACAAACAGAAACGGATAGAGGTATCCTAAGTGAAATACCCTGCTCTGGTAGTTTTTAGTTGAGACTGGAACAGAAATTGCTATTTAAACAGGGACAATTAGCAGGGCATATAAAATATTGCACCATAACTGTAGGATTCAATCAGAGGTCTTGCAGTCCATCATTATAGAAATCACTCATTTCCTGACTTTCCTTTAACCTCACTCCTCCTACTGAACATTATTCTGCATGTATTGGTCTCACAGTTTTCATTTATTTATATGTAATTTGCTCCTTCCCTTTTCTAAAGATTCTTCTTCCAGTTCTTTTATATCTTCCATAATATTTAATAATTCAAATACATTTGATTTAAATTTAGATTTTTTAGTAATCGCTTTTTGGCAGCCAACAGAATTAAACTTAATAAGGTCTTACTATGTCTAGGCAATTCAGACCCTTTGTCCGAGTCCGAAAGAATTATTTCCTTAATTACAGCCATTTGTACCCACAATATTTCTGACAGCATACTTTGTAAGGAGTTTATAAAATCTGACAACTCATTACACTCCCAAAAACATGTTTATAGTTATCTATTTCTTCCCCATTACACCTCCATTTGTTGTCTACCTGTGTAGAATTTCACTGAAGTCTGCTTAAGATATAACTACCTATGCAAACACTTCCAAACTAAAATCCTCAACCTTCTAGACTTGTTGAACACTTGGGAGCCATACATATCTCCTCCCAATGTTCCTTTGTAAATTACTTTTCCAGTCTCTCTTTACAAATGTTTTTAACCTACTCTGATTGAATCCCATAGATATTTTGCAATATTTTATATGCCATATCAATTATCCTTTTTTAACAGCAGCTTTTGTTCTATATTCAACTAAAAACTCAACCAGAGCAGGGTCTTTTGCTAGGATTCCCCTATCTTTTTCTCTATGCTTATAATCTATCAATTCCAGATAGGGAAGGCAGTCTCTGGCTGCACATTTCATTTTTTTTCTCTAATTTTCTGCAAGGCATCCCTGGACCAAAGCTGAAGCATGAATTGCTGTTTGCAACACAGTTGCAGGATGCTTCTCAGTCAGTGTTTTCTCTTCACTTTTTGTGACTGGTTTTCTTTTAGATTCTCCACATTTTATTTTGCTAGCTTCCAGGAAGTGTACTTAGTAGCCAGTAACTGAAATTTACCCAAGCTTACATTTTCACTGGTCCTTTTTTCTCACATTTTATTTTCATACTATGAGAGTTGAAATTAAGCTAATGATCATTGTGCAACCATCTTAAAAGTCCCTAGTGGTGATGTTTAGTCATTTCTCTTCTTTTACTTGTTATTCCTTTGGCTTTTCCCGGTTAGGGGTCGCCACAGCGGAACTCCAGTCCGCTAATGATTGGCAGTAGATTTTCATGGTGCTGAGGTGCCAGCTTGATGCCCAACCTTCAACGAAGGCATGCCCATTCATGCATGTCTTTTGATCGCCACTCAACTGTGGGGAGGACATGCAGACTCCACACAGAAGGCACTCCAGCTGAAAATCAAACAGGAGAACCTCTTGCTGTGCGGTGACAATGCTACCGCTGCACCATCGTGGCTAGTCCTTTTCTCTTCTCTTACTACTTCATTAAAATTAACAGAAGAAAACACTATGGTTTGTTCTTTGTACTGATCATTTCAAAACATTTAAATCATCTATTAGTGTATTTTTTTCATTTTGTATTACTTTATCAATTGCAGATTGATTAAAGCTTAAAGTAGAGGTAGGAGGTATGTAAACGACTGTCCGCAGATTTCTGGCTTAATCTCCAAGTTAAAACAGCCATCCAGTAGGCTCCTTGTCTGATGTAGACTTAATTTTGGCAACAAGTGGTGCAGAAAGTTTAGCATTCTTTTTGACTAGAAGTAAAACAACTTAGTCCGGTTCTTGGCCTACTATCTTTGAAGATGGTATATTCCTGTATCATTGTGGAGATAACTATCACGTATCATTTAGATATGATTTAGTAAAGGAGTATTCAAATGGTATAACATAATACTGGTTAGAATATCTGATGGTAGGGGATTTTCAGGAGGACTGACACACTTGTTTACTTGTGTATGGTGACAACATACTCTTGCTTTTGTCAGCCAGAGTGCCTTACACAAATTTTTGTTGAAAACAAAATGTCATTAGAGTAATTTCAAAGAAATTTCACATTGCAGAGTATTTTATTGTACAAGTCTCTCGACTTTACCCCTTTTACTGCCACAAGTATCTATTTTTACTGCCACAGCAAATCGCAGTATACTATGGACACAGAGTTTTTCTCCTTCTTTTGTAGCTATAACAGTCCTGGTTTGAACAACTTAAGATTTAGGAAGATTTGTATTTTTCTTTGTGTTTTTTCATACCTATCCAGGTTCTGCAAACCACACAGGTGAGTTTTCACTCACTACAGTCCCTCTTCTCGACTGTTGCTCTTTCAAGTTCTTCTACACAGCTGCTCTCCTAAGGACTGTTCCACCCCAGGCTGACTTGTTCATTCATAGACGCCAGGAATCATGGCATTCTACCTTGCTTTCTAAGGCCCTGTGCCTTAGTACTGTCTGTTTTAATTTTTGCTTTCTATTTCTATAACAGTTTTCTCAACTGTCTATTTTAAAGGAACCCCACCAAGGCATTTTCCACTTTCTTTTAAAAGATCAGGAGTGTGGTTTGCCCACACTCTTTTAAAGGAACAAAAGCATGTCTTCCTCCACTCTGGCCTTTCAGCAGCTACTGCTTCACAGCACATAGAATGACATACAGACAGACAGATAGACACACACATATACAAAGACACCATACATACACTTGTTTGTATATCCATTTTTTTTATTTACAGACATGCAAAAGAATGATTGCAGACCCCTATAATATCCAGAGAATTCAGTCAGCACAACAGTTTCCAAAAATTCAGTCCATAAAACCAAATCACATCATTTTAAATATTAATAATCAATTATACTGATTCAAATTAATAGTGCAGTACTCTTATAATACTGTTTAATCAGATAAAATTGTGCTTAGGTAAAGACAGTGAAATTATAACAAAACAAAGGAAGGAGACTGTACTATTCATGATGAATAATATGCACAGTGAAAGTAAGACTTAATTTGAATAATGCACATGTTTGGATTGCTGTTTCACTTATAGAAGGAAGGCCTACTAATACATTAGGATGTGGTGAATAGAAAGATGATTACCATAATTAAGAGGGACATTAATTTTTCTTTGGATGAAAAAACTGTGTCAATCATGTTTTACAGGTTCTAAATATCACCAGTTTTTGCTTCTGCAATTGTGATATTTCTTCATTTATATAATTTGCTACTCGCTATATATAGATAATTTCATTATTACACATTTAGTAACAACCATTGCTAGATTTTTCTCATACCTTGAAAATAAGTAATCCTTTTAGGATTACATCTCCTTTAGGACAAGTTTGTAAGATGTATGCATGGAGAACGACCTCCACATAATTTTAATTAGGTCTACAAAAGTCTGCAGAAAAGTCTCATAGTAACTACATTCTCAAAACTTATGGTTCAGATAAAGCTATATAATCTAATAAATGCTGAAAAACACCATAGCAGTGGACCCCTTGTGAGTTATTGTGCAGAGTAGCAGATGTCATGGCAGCTTGATATCTATTGATTCTTAATTATAAATGAACATCTTCAATTGAACTTCATCATTATACTGCCCATATCATGTGATCTTCATAAAATGGTGTCTCTTTACTCTTAAAAACAGCTGCTAATTCTGACATTGTACTAAGATAGCAAATTAGAGCATATTAAATTGGACAACTTAACAGCTTCCAGATTTATTAATAAGACCCTGCATATACAATGATTTTAAGAGTCAGTGAGTCACAAAGTTCTATAGCATCCATGATATTCACTTCAGGTCTTGAAGATAGATACGTACATACATTTTGCAAACCAGTTTTTGTTTCAATGCACAGTCAAAATTTGTATATTTAAAGGTATCAATAAAGAATTTGGAAAGTGTTATACTATTTAACATAGTATGCACCACACCACCAGTTACAAGGATCCCTATCTCACAGACACTGGTACGTTCCTACAAGTTCTTGCATCACTTTAGTAGACTGCATTTTTCCTTCACTTGCTTTAGTCTGTGGCCTGAAAGCACAAATACTTCAAGCCAGAAGTATTTTTTATTCAGATTTCAGCTTTCTCAGGCAAGTACTTACTCATCCATCTATAAGGGCAGCATGTACATTCATCGCCCTGCCTTTTTTCCAGAGTCTACCAGATAAAAGATACCCTCCTCCTCAAAACTGACACTGTTATTAGGGACCTGGCCACTTCTGAAGACAAAAAAACTCTGTTCTAAACACTGTATATCCATTGTCATTAGAAGTTTCTACTAACCAGCTTAACTGAGTATCAGAAGTGTATCTTTTAGACCAAAGGATGCTATCATCCCTCTTACTCTTCCATTACTGGCTCATAATAAACAATAATACTTCCGTCTTCATGCACCTGTCCAGACATGTGAGCCAACTTAAAAAAAACATAATATTTCCTCACTATGAAAATCAAGAGTCTGAATTTCAAATACTATGCAGTACACTTTAATAGGTACATCCCTCCTACTGTATGACCTACACCTAACCTACAAACCTGAAATGAGTTGATACTGTGAGGCCTACTACATGTTTGCAAAACCTGTAATACCACAAACACCCATACAAGAGGCCTAAACTTCCACTGCAGTAAAACAGAACCCGATGGCAGGATAGAGCTCTCTGTCAACGCATACCTCTCATTTGGAGCAGACATCCCTTACATATTAAACAAAGTAGCTTCTAAGAGTCTTCAAACTCAATCTAGATGTATGGATGGGAAAGCATAAGATCACTCCAGGTTCTGCCCCACAATCCCTTATGGAAAGTGGTAACTAATAGTGGGAATTGCAGTGGCTAGGCTCCTAATGATCTGTATGATCAACTGCCTGGAAATAACCTGTGAACCTAGAGAATAAAAACAGGAGAATATATATTTTGTATCCTCAATGCTGTCTGCTACAGCTGTTAGGTCCGTGAGCATCAGAAGCTAGATTAACTGTTTGATTACTTTGCCCTTGTGAAACAGTCTCTTTCCACGCATACTCCATAATGATAAAGATGTCCAGTCCCAAGAAACAATATTAACCTCCCTGTAAAGGTAATGAAGATGAGTCCAACACCACAACTGTAGCTTGCAGGTTTTAATAAAGTTGGTGGATCTGGCTATGTCTTGGAAAGATAAAACCAGTAGGAAGTCATAGATGCTATATGTTAAGAAGCTTACTAATGGAATTGTAGCAGTAGTTGCAAATATTAATTCAAAAACTCAGGGGAAATGAAATGCAGTAGATGATACCGCTCAAACTCTAAATGCAAGGACTCTGAAAAAAGCTAAAAATAATGGAGGGGGCACAAATAGGGACACTTTTTAAATATTGATCTTACAAACCTCACAAGATGACAGAATAACAGTTTTGTAGTAGCATATATTTTCTGAAGTGTACTAAGCCTCAAACTCAGATACTTACCAGTCCTCAATAATTTGGTAAAAAAAACAGATTTTACGAGGAACAGATCAAGATATGATGCAAAAATCTGGATATTCTGCAAAAACCTGGACAGTTGAGAGGTATGCAGTAGACTGTGACCTTGTGAAGAGATCTAAGCCTGCATGTAACATGCATACTGATTATTAGGATTAGGGCAGAAAGGTCCTGTAATGAATAATTCTAATCTTACTCCAATGAATTCCATAATGTCTGATGGTGAAGGAGCTGACATTGCTAGCATAACCATGAGAACAATATCTTGAAGCTGGTTAACATTAGATCCCTGCATCAAGAAGCCATGATTGGAGGTAAATACTAATAGCTAACATTTTGAATATGGGTAAACACTGACTGTTTTACCTGACGTGTAGAAATTACAGCTGAATACTTTGTGAATACACTTAGAATAGAAAATAGACAAAATGAAGGTGTATTTATCCATGTTAAACCAAAGAAATTTCTAGTGCCATTTTCTTATTTTGATATGCAGTCTTAATTGCATCCTGCATATCTAGAAAACTCATCGGGTTCCACTTATTCAGAAGGGGAATTTGAGCTTGCAGGGCAGCATCTGGAGTTACTAGTACTTGTTATTTATTTATTTGACTACTTGTTTTGTGGGATATCTATCTAGGCTGTTAGTGGAGGTGTGGGGGAAAGGATTCAATACAGGATAGATTTAAAAACAAAAGTTGTGTACTTAGCATAATGCTACACCCATGTTATGTTCTTCTATCACAACTGTTGGGTATATTGGATCTGAAGCTGGCAACTTTCAGATGTTTGGATCCAATGCTCAGGCTCCTACCCTCTACCAATAATCCCCTCCACCCTGATATTTCTTCAGATCAAGTTTGCCTGCTTGTAAAAATGTATCTACGTTTTTCATTCCAGCAAAAAAGAAAAGGGCCTGAAATAACAGTAGATCAGTCAAACTGTAACTAATACAAGGCTCTGGACAGGTCCAGTATGGTCAATAAGGAACTCAAGACAATGACAATTTGGTAGGGGGACAGTGGGAGGAAATGTTGCCATATGGGCAGAGGACGATAACACAGATCTAGTGTTATAATATAAACATAACTTTCATATCTGATATTATCTTTTCCATCCATCTCAAGTCCTGGGGCAAGAGTCCCCAGCTTCAAAAACTCTGATAAGATTCATGGAAGAATATTCTGGAGAATGTTGGAGCCAAATGAAGCTCAGGGCCTAAACTTCAAGTCTAGCTTGTATTAGGAAATAAACATGTATTGTGGACCAAGTGGTTGGAGTACAATAATTATCAATAGGAACTCTGCAAAAGAAAGTTGTAGAAGTTGCAACAGCCTTTGTAGAGTAATCTTTAGGCTTTTGAGTTAGAGATAATCCTTTGGCTTTGAGCAAAAGTAATGCAATTGGACAACCACCTGGACAGTGTGACCTTAGAAACAATATCATAGTGTGACCCTAGAAACACTATCTCCCAATTTAGTCTTATTAAAGCAGAGAAAAAGTTGATTGTTTATTTCTGCTATCCTTCATATTCTGCAAATAGAATCATAACTGATGAAGAGCATTCAGTAAATGCAAGGAATGTTCTCCTTTGTTTGAGAAATTAGAAATGAAGACTCGCCAAATAATAACCTGATTCAAGGCAGAGTCAGAAGCAACCCTTGGGAGAAAAATAGGATTGGTTCAAAAAGAAGCTCTAAGTGGAACACCAAATAAGGAGGCTTACTTAACAGGCCTGACTTTCTGAAATCCTCCTTGCTGATGTAACTGCCGCCAGGAAAAGTGTTTTCCAAGAACAAATTTCATTTCCATCATAGCCATAGGTTCAAAAAGGGGCTTGGTTAAAGCAATGCAGGGGGAAGGGGAGCTTAGTAAAGGAGTATGACAGTAATATCCCAAGGTGGAGGAGTCCCTTAAAGGAAGTCATAGGAGAAAGACACTGTAAAATGGCTATAGTTAGCTTCAATGAGGCAATAATAGTGTGATCTTTCACCACGTGAAAATTGGAAATAGTTGCCAGTTAAACATTGATGGCAGAGTAATCAGCTCATGCATGAAACAAACTTACCAAGAAATCCAAACTCAGTGTTAATGAAGCTGAAAAGTGTCCCAGACCTTTGGAAGATGGCCAAACAGAAACTCTCCTCCACTTGCTTTTATAAACCTTTCAGCTAAAGGCTTGCAAGATTATGACAATATATGGAGTACAGAGGAGGAAAGCCTGTGATTTCAATCCAACACTGAAAGCGGAGAAACAAAGAGGTAAGATTTATGGTTTTCCAGCACACATGGAGGGTACATGAGTGAAGCTAGAGAAAGAGAAGGCATATCTGGGGATGCCAAAAGGGAGTGATGAGAATCAACTTTGCTTTTCATCAGATTGCTTTCTGAAGGAACTTGGTTATGAGGGGAGTAGAAGGATAAGCGTACAGAAGACCTGAGGGCCAAGTGTGAACTATAGCATTGCTCCGTGATTCTCCCTCCTGGAGAATAAAAGCAAAGTAACTCTTGCATTTGGTATTAGACTGGGTAGCAAAAGGGTTGCAACAGGGTTGGCTCCTGTAGCTGAAGTGGCAGACACCAATTGATTGAGAGAACACTTGTGAGGCATAAGAATGGACCTGTTCAACTTATCCGCTAATACAGTGGATCTCCTGGGATATGTATTGCAACTAAAAAGCACTGAAAAGACATCACCCACTGCCAAACCATCATGGCTTCCTGACATAAAGGACACGAGTGAGTTCCTCCTTCTTTGCTGGTGTACCAGACAATTGACATATTGTCTGTCTGAATTGCAATCGCAACCCTATGGAGGTAGCCCTGGAAGGCCTACAGCACTAATAGAACTGCCCTTATCTCCAGCACATTGATGTGAAAATTGGTTTCTGTCAAAGTCCATATGCCTTGGCTGGTCTTCCCCTAGAAATGTCCCACCCCACCCCAGAAGGGAAGTGTTCATAGTTACCATGGTTACTGGAGAAGGCAGGATAAAGGGGAAGCCCAGAGAGAAGAAATGAGAACATAGTCACCACTGAACATGCTGCCTACAGATCTTCATGACACTGACTAGAAAGTGCATGGATTGATGCAGCATAGAGCACTGCTGCGAAAGGGTCAACTGTAACCTCATACGAAATCTGACTTGAGGAGTGAGAGTTATTTAAGCTGCTATAGAACCCAAGAGCCATAGGTTGAATCCCACAGGTGGTTTTGGGAGAGATAGAACCTAGGAAGCTTGTTGATACAGTGTACTTATTCTGGATTCTGGAAGCTTGGTTATCTGCAATGTGGTTTTCAGATGACATACTCTGAATTCTATCATTTGAACAGGAGTCAGTTTGGACTTTTATAGGTTGACCATGATCCCTAGGTGAAGGTATAACTGGAGCAAATAATCTCAGGCTCGAATTAGTAGATCCCATATTGTAGCAATAATAAACCAGTCATTTAGATATGGGAACACCCAGACACCCTTGCATTCAGAGATGTGCTGCAACCAGTGCCATACATTTAGTGAAAACACAGGTGGGACTGTGGTGAGAATGAAAATACCCTGCCCTGAATTGAAAGTAACTGGCTCCCAGTCAAAAGTAAGGGATCCTTCTGGACTGCCAGGCTATCTTTATGTGATAGTAGTCCTTCTGCAGGTCCTCTAAGTACATCCACTCAACTTTCCTCAAAAGAGGTAAAATGGACCAAACCCTGAAAATCTGGAATTATGCCTGTTTCACAAACTGATTTAGGTGGCTGAGGTCCAGGATGGCCCTGATGTCCCCATTTTTCTTCAAAACCAAAAAGAACCATAAGCAGACTCCAAACCCTTGCTGATCTGGTGAGACCTCCTAGAAGACTTGTTTGTCTAGCATCATTGCAATTTTTTGATCTGCTGCCTTTCTCTTGAGATTATGGAACACCAGGAAGCTTTCTTTGTGACTTTTGCAGTTAGCAAATAATGGGGATGTTATAGCCTCTGGATACTATCTCTGTACCCAAGAATAGTCAGTGATGGCTAACCAGACATGAGAGTGCAGAGACATGAACCTCTGACTGCTTCCTGAGTGCAGTAGTCAGCAACCTTTCAGGACCATTGGAAGGGTTTGTTAGCAAAGGAACCCTGAAACTCTTAGTTCTGTGAACCACCTCAGCCTCAGGGTGATGTTCATTGTTGTTGTTCCCTCTGCCCTGGTGTGGGGAGATTGTCTCCAAAAGTGTCATGTGCAAAAACTTGAGACTTTAGGAACCATACCCTCTTACCACCCTTTTGGTTCTGGAAGAAGGTCTTTTGAGGGGGGTGGAATAGTGGATGCAGATGGAAGACAGATTAATGCCATCTTGTTCACATCTAGTAAGTGTTTCCTTTACTTTGAGCTAGAAGATGGTGGACCCATCAAAAGGGGCATTCAAACTGGACATTTTGAAGTTCTCTGCAAAATCACAGAGACACATCCAGCCATTTTGATGTAATGCAATTACAGTGCCTACTGCTCTACATGTGCCATCAGCCATTGATAAAAGATGCATGGACATTTTGGATATAGACTTAAGGGCACCAGCTAGGAATCCACTATTTTGTGGTACTCTGTGGTCATGGCTCCAGAGAGGAACTTGGACAGTTCCTGGGTCAAGTCCATCTGAAATCTTGTCAAATGTGCTAGGTAGTTCACTGCTCATAACACAAGTGTCCATATTCTGAATCTGTCCAAAGCCTTGGACTTCCTGTTCAGGGGATGAACAGAAGAGCTCTCTTGCAATGGCTCTTTCTTTATGGCCACTACCTCCAGTATGGCATCCACTGTGGGAATCTTGCTTCAGGGGGTTTAGCTCAATGGGAAAGTAATATTTTATCAGGCTTTTGTTGTATGGGCTCCATCACATCTGTCTCGTTCCATGCAATAAAAGGTCAATAAGCTCATCAGCCAGGGGGACTACCCAAGTAGCAAATGGACCAGCTCCAAAGGCCTTGAGAAATACCAACTTCTCTTGGGAAGGGGCAATGATGGACCACCCCTCTTTGCCTAAATAATTCCAGAATGTTCCCAAAGGAGATATCTTCTGGGAGGATCTTGGAGATCCCTCTTCTTCATTGAGAGATTCCTGAGTAAAGTCTAAATACTTCCTTTTACATGGAGGCTTCCTGTGCATTTCCATGGTAGGAGGGTTGGTGGAAGACTTGAAAGGTAACAGGGAACTCCCTTTTCAAGCCTTGTCAAGACCTAAAGAAGCTGGCTGTCTCTGAGAAACAGGATGATATGGAGGAAGAACCTCAGAGATCACAGGGGATCAAGACAAATCTGAGCACAATCTCTGGAAAGTGACAGAACTCTTCCAAACACCTTAAAAGTCAAAGCAGAAGTCAGTCTTGAAGGATTTTTTTTGGGATCCAAGGAACCAGACAAGAGGCACTCTTGAGACTAGACCCAGCTCAAGCAACACTTGTGCCAACTTATCCAGCACCAATGCACCAAGAGGAAGGACAGATCAGAAAGCTTTGGAGTCAATCCCATCCCTCATGTACCAATACCAACCTCTCTGTTCCAGGCCCCTCAAGATCTGATGCTGTTGGAATGAAGCAGGTAAGGGGCACTTATGGAGTCAAAGATAACCAAACCACCTCTCAGACAAAGGTAGCCTATGGAGATTTCTCAGTGCCAAAACCACTGGATCCAAAGGTGAGATCAGGGAAGGAGAAAACAGTTGATGGGTGGCAGTGCCCAGTCATGGCACTCTTGGAGCAGAAGATGCCAGAAGGACTCACACCTGAATATGAGTCCTCAGGAACTTTTGTAACATCCTGTCCAAATCTGCTTCATACATGCTGCAAGACCACTGCACCAACCTAGACAAGGAGTCTATCAGAGGTAGCCTGGTGGACTTCTGGAAGAATCTCTGTCTGCAAAATTGCTGCTCGGAGATAGGGTTGGTCAGCCCCAGGAAGACTCTCAGTTCAATGGATAAAGGAGGATTAGAGGAATGGATCTGAGTAGGCTCCAAAAGGAGGATCAAATTTGATGGCTTGGAGAATTTTGGGGCTGGACCCACAACCCCTGCATCATCCAGAATTTTATTTCTCAACTCCTTTTCCCAGAATCTGTCTTTGTTTTGCCCCCCCCCACTCTCTCACTTTCTCTCAATCATTGCACTTCTCTTTCTCTTTTGACTTTTCTCCCTTTGACTTCTTTGCAGTTCTTTTGACCAAGGTAGAACCAGAGATGGAAGAGACTGATTACCCTGCTGTGGCTGGGTGAAGGCCTTTTAGCATTAATTTAGTCCTGTTCTCTGAGAGAGCCCTCTGACTAAGGCAGAACACAATTGACTACACTACCCTCTTCAATATATGATGTCCCTAAACAATACATGCACACACTTAGAATGTGGGTCTTGAGGGAGAATTGTGTGTCTGCAAGTGGAATACTTATTGAAGTCCAAAGCTTTGTGGGACATGGCCAAGAAAGTTTCATCAACTGTAACAGAATTAACAATGTAACTGCAAAAACACAGCAAGCAACAAGTTACATTTAACATTATCACAAAAAAAATCTCAAAAGAGACAACAGCACAACAAACAAAAATTCTAAATAAGACTACCAAAAAAAATTATTGCAAGAAAGGTGAACACTGGAAAAGGTTTTTTTTTAATAAATATATTTTGAGCCTAGTTTGAAGCCTCCATCTTGTAGGTTTTTTCACAGTTGTGGCAGGACTGTGATCCACTGCCAAAAACTGAGCCTCATTTAATCATTCATTGCAGTGTTACTCGTAAATATCTGCATAGATTGGTGTTTACTCTGTGGTAGGATTGCAGTAGTGGTAGTATTGCAAACTGAATTCTGCTCTAGCATTTGTGTTTAAGTACTTTTTATAGCTGTATATACCTGCTTAAAGTTGCATTGCAGTAGTCTGTCATAGGATTGCTGATAGTAACAGTACTGTGAATTCTGCTTCAGGATTTGTGCTTCGGTACTTTTTAGAGTTGTATATACCTGCTTAAGGTTGCACTCCAGTGCATTTCTGTTTGACTTTTTTACTGGTTTTCCCTTGTCATTTGAGTGTCTCTCATCCCCCACTGAGACATTAAGCTAAAAGTTTCTGAAATTCTAACCACAAGACTTCAGCTGCAGCATTAACTTTATTTGATTGGACCCCTCTCTAGCATGTCTGTTATATTTAGCACAGAGCTACATCCACCCAGGGTCATTTACTCTGAGAGGTGTAAGATACAAGCTTTTTATCAAAAGGGAAGAAAAATAGCATTTTATTTAAATGCTGCTTAAAATTTTTAAGTTGCATTTATACTGACCTGTGCAGTCATACTTTTTAGTACTTCCCTACTTTTTGTACATAGTTTAGTCAAAAAAGTTATCTGTTTGCATTTTTTAGTTTTTTCTGGGACCTTAGCCTTGTAGCTTCATTTGCAGTTGTGTGAAGATTGTCTATTACTGTAAGATGGTAGCAGTGTTCAAATATTGTACTGCAATTCTATTTTCATAAGTAGAATTACATAAAAAGATAGCGTTTTGTACTTTAAACCCATTCTGGGGCATCAGTCTTGTAGGGTCTTTCACACTTGTGGCATTACTGTGATCTGCTTCCAGATTTGAGCATCATTTAGCCATTTATTACAGTATTACTAGTAAATTTCTGCATAGTCTGGTGCTTTAGTCTGTGGTAGGATAGCAGTAGTAGTATTATTGTGAATTATTCTCCAGGATTTGTGCTTCAGTACTTCTTAGAGTTGTAGTACAGCCTTACAGGTACATTTCAGTGCCTTTCTTTTTACCTTGGCTGCTATTTTCCCCTGCTCTTTGAGTCTGCTCCACCCTCAACTAAGACATTAGGCTAAAAGTTTCTGAAATTCTAACCAAACAACATGAGCTCCAGTGTTCGCTTTATTTGATTGGATCCCTCTCTAGCAACTTTGTTATATTTAGCTGAGAGCTATATATACCCTTGATCTTTTGTTCAAGACTCTGAAAGGCATAAGCTACAAGCTTTTTATCAAAATGGAAGAAAAATAGCATTTTATTGAAATTCTGCTTAAATATTTTAAGATGCATTTATACTAACCTGTATGGTGATGCTTTATAGTACTTCTCTGCTTCTTATCCATGATTTAGCCCCCCCCCAAAAAAAAAAAAAGTTATCTGTTTGCACTTTTAGTCTGTTCTAGGACTTTAGTCTTGTAGCTTCAGTTGCAGTTATTTGAACATTGTGTATTGCTGCAGGATATTAGCATTGTTCATACCTTATTCTGCACTTCTATTTCCATAAGTAGAATTATGTGTAAAATGAAGCTTTTTGTCATTTGAACCCCTTCTGGGACCTCAGTTTTGTAGCATTTTTCACAGTTGTGGAAGGACTATGATCTCCTGCCAGATTTAGCCTCATTGTTTTCATTTATTACAGCAGCTTTTCCATATACAGCATTACTGGTAAACTTCTGAATAGTCTGTTACCTTAGTCAATGGAAGGATTGCAGTAGTGGCAGTATTGTGAATTCTGCTCCTTGGTTTGTGCTTCAGTACTTTTTATAGCTGTATATACCTGCTTAAAGTTGCATTCTGTTATCTTTCTGTTTACCTTGCTACTGTTTTCCCCTGTTCTTTGAGTCTGCCCCACCCCCAAACTGAGCCATTAAGCTAAAAGTTACTGAAGTTCTAATTATAGGATTAGAGCTCAAATTTGGATGCTTTCCTCAACCCTCTCACCCTTTTGGAGATCTGACTTCCAAAGTCCTTCCGTCCCCTCTTTCATTGCTATTGTCTGTTGTGCTTAAGTACTTTTCCATCCATTGTTTTCCATATATCCATAATACTAAGTGACCACCTGACAAATCAGTGTTGAACTTGTAAGTAAACCTGCTGTACTACAAGTTGATTTATTTCTTATTTTCCCAGAGTTCCCATCTGTTTGGCACTCTCACCACACTCTGTGGGGATCCTGACTTAATCCTGCTCCACTGTTGACAGATAAGAGATTTATTTTATTGTTTTGCATTACAATTAACTGTTTAGAGTGCTACTGCTTTATTGTCATTTTATTTGTTGATTTTGCCTTTAAATCATTCAAAAGGTCCCTAATACTTGAAATTGCCTTGTCAAGTATTTTGTTTAAGTTGTTTTGTTGCAGCAAGCAATCTTTCATGATGTTATTACATCAAAATGTTAGCAGTGCCCTTTGTAAAATTTACCTATACAACTTCACCTATAACTGAGGCCTGTAACTTAAGTGTGGGTAAAACAAAGCCATTGAGTGAGGACAAACAGAGCAGTTAGTCTGCACATTAAACAGCACTGCTATCAAATTTTAGCACAATCTAATCTAGTCTAGTACCAAACCCCGGAGACCACACAAACAGACCTCTGCATAACCCAGTCCATGACCTAAAGTAGTCCAACCAAATATAGGTCCAGACAACATGGATTTTCAATTTTCAGTTTGGTTAAACAGGACATTGCCCTGGAGCCTATTCATGTGCAAATCACCACAGAAAAAGTCCCATCTCATATCTTAGTAAGATATAGGTCACCCTCTATCTCCCAAGAATCCCATATCTCATATATAGACCTTCTGGAGACACTCACCATTAAACCAAATGCCCTATTCATGGGAGACTTTAACTACCCCTCTATAGACTAGGAAACGTGCACTGCCTCATATACGCAGGCACAATGATTCCTGGACTTTATTAACACAAATGCCTTTGAACAGATAGTATGCACACCCACCAGAGGTTCAAACATACTAGATCTGGTACTCACCAATATGGCAGAGTGCTAAATCCCCTCACTAGTGAGGTCAGATGACAAAGATGTCTCCTTTGAAATAAAAATCAACCTAGTAACCCCAGCAAACCCTGCAACATTTAGTAACTCTTCCAAGGCAAACTATATTCTATTAAGCAATAGTTTGTCAAAATTCAGTGCCTCTCCCAAACCTGAGTGCCCTGCAACATATATTTTCTCCATATTTATTTTTATCTTCACTTGTTGATTCTGGTACAATAATACTGATCTCTGTTTATACCAATCTGATTGAATTAATTGAATTCTGCTTTAATGTATATTTTCTGTATATATTGCTGTAATCAAACAAACTAGATTCCTGCTTTTATGTATATATTCTGTATATGTTACTATATTTACTATCTGTAACACTGTTTCTGCTTCTGTAATTATTGTTTATATTTTTTCTGTATCTCGTTGGAGCTTTTCTTCCCGGGCCTCTACTGAAAATGGGCTCTTTTAGGCCCAGTGGACTTATCCCGGTAAACAAATGCAATAAATAAATAAATAAAATATGTAGAATTGTTCACAGAGACCCAGTACAACCATGTAATTGCTGTATAGAGACTGCTGTACCTACTTGAAGTAAGCCCAAAATAAACTCTAAAAGCAAACCACACTAGTGTACTCCTAACTTTAATAGGGTGTATAACTGAAAGAGAAAAGTCATGGCTAAAATCAGGAATGATAGGAGTCCTCTAATTAAACTTAAATGAAAAACTAAGATGACTAATTAAGTCCAACAAGACAAATTATGAGGCCAAGGTAGCCTCACAGGCTGAAGGCAACCACAAGGCCTTCTACAGCTATGTTTAAAACCTCAAAGGAAACACACATCAGTGTGCTAAACTAGTGGTCAATGGTGCCATCTTCACAGAAAAGAGGGACATAGTGAAATTGCAGTCTGATTAATTCAGCTCAAACTTCATGCCCCACTTCCCTCCTGCTTCTCCCCATGAAACATCTACTAGCATAACCTCCTCCAGATATTATCAGGGAGCAAGTCCTGGCAGGGATTGCTAAGACTGAAAACACAGCCTCAGTGGGCCCAGACAACATCCAGGACGCCTTGCTGGAAAATAACCTATTAGGATCACTTTTCAACTATAGCCTCAAAACAGGCTTTGTACCATGAGAATGGAGGGCTGCAATGGGTTATCCCACTTCACAAATGTGGACATCAACCAGCCCCAGAAACTACAAACCTATTAGTCTGACTAGTTCAATATGCAAAGCTATGAAACAAATTATTATGGAAATGATCAGCAAAGATATAGGCAACCTTCAGCCACTGGACCCGACCCAATTCATCTTTGTCAAGGGAAGGTCATGCCTACTATACCTAGGGGACTCATTTGAGAAGGTCACCAAGGCAATGGATGAGGGGAAACTGTGCATACCTCTACCTGGATCTGGATAAGGCATTACATACAGTATTTCACTTGGGTATAGATTACAAACTCACTGAACTGGGCATAAACCCTACAAAACTCTGAATTGCTAGCTGGCTCACAGACATGACCCTGGAAGTCAGGATTGGTGAGATCACCTCCACTAACAGACCAGTCACTAGTGTGGTACCTCAGAGCTCAGTGCTGGGCCTGCTCCTATCTCGTATCTAATTCTCATAGGTAAAGGGTAATGTCAAGGCTCTTTGGTTGATCAAGTTCACAGATGACTGCAAATTGGGAGCTAGCATAGATTCCCCTATGACACAAAAATCTTACAAGAGTGTCTAACACAGACAAATGACTGGCACAAAAGTCACAGACTAAAGCTCAATGCTAAGAAATGCATTACAGGGCATTTTTGGAAAACTGTCACCTAAAATAATTACTCCATCAAAAGGATACCCCTTAGAATTGACCCAGTAGTCAGGAATCTGGGAATATATGTAGACAAGGTAGTAAGAAAATCATTCTATGTTGCCTAACTTATAACTAAGGGAATGGCATGCAAGTCCAAGGAAGTCATACAGTATTTGGCCCTTATCAGACCCATCTTTGAGTATAATGCCCTCTATGGCATGTACCTGACCAGACATATACAACAGTTGGAACACCCCCAAAGGTTTCTTACCAGGAGAATCCAGGGTGTAAACACATTATCCTACACAAATTACATTAAAGCCCTGTCTCTATACTTTGTCATCTACAGGTTTCTGCATCTAAGGTATCCTTGGATCCAGCTCTGATGGACCTTTTGTACATCTGCAAAATGAACTCCAACAGAACCACTAGATCCAAGGATGTAATTCTTTTTTCTCACATAAAGACATGTTGATAAGACAAATATGTGTCTCAGAAGATCCCCATGCACCAGAACAAGCTCCCCATTCATGTGAAGCACTATTCATCCTTAACCCTATTTAAGAGTAACCTTGACCAATGGTGGGAAGTCAAAAATTCACCCTGGGTCTGGCCCCATTCACCCTGGGTCTGGCCCCATGTCTCTGATAGCCAGAAGCAGACAGTAATGCCCAAACTAACATAACCTCCTCCACATAACCTCTAGAAACTTCCTAACAACCCCCCTGCTAACAAACATTCATGGTACATAGGGATGCAATTGGGTTGGATTGCACAGTTAGTCTTATAAAGGCCCACATGGTATTTAGCTTAGTATAGACCTATGAACTTAGGAACCTATCTCTCTCTCTCTAGATATATATATATATATATATATATATATATATATATATATATATTCAACATTCATTTGGTTGACAGCTCATTTGGTCGACAACCAGTATTCAAGGCACTTAACAGGGAGTTGCCCCCCCTCCCCAATGTTGTGTGACCCTGAAGTTGATATATATAGTTAGAGGGAGTGTGGTGTCAAAGCCCCCACCTATTTTCATTTAAAATGTGTATTTTTTGTTGTATTTTCATGTTTTAAATGGAAATAGGTGGAGGCCTTTGCCCCCACACCCCCCTAACTGTATATATCAACTCCAGGGTCGCACAACATTGGGGAGGGGGCAAATCACAGGTTTTTGCCTTGAATACTGGTTGTCAAGCAAATGAATGTAGATCAAATGGTCTGTCGATTTTATGAAGTAGACCCATATATATATTAATTAATATATATATAGATAGATAGATAGAGATGTAATTTATTTATTATTTATTTATTTGTCATTTGTTAACCGGATTATTCCAGATGAGCCAAAGGCCCATTTTCAGTGGAGACCCGAGGAGAAAAGCTCCAAGATACAAACAAAAGATGCAGTACAATAATGAGCATAAAATAAAAAAAAATAATAAAAAAAAAAAACAAGAATATTACAAAGTTATAACATACATTCATGGGCATGAAAACAAAAAAATGCATTTAAAAGCAAGAAGAGTAGCATGGATTATGTCATTGCACCTTATTTACAGTAACAGAAATGTAATGACAAATTAAATACAAAATAAAATGTAAAGTGAGTAGAGTAGTTTCATGCTACATTTTATAATTTTATAACAATCAGAAACTTGACTGGTAATAAAATATGTGAAAATGTATTGCAATTTCAGAGGGTAAAAGTCTTGAAAGGCAAATAGGTAAACAGTAGTATGTGGTGCAGAGAGTTGAGAAGAAGGGGGTATTAAATAGGGTCCTGGCAAGGGCAGGAGCTAGAATTGAGAAGGTAGTTTTTAAGTTCAGTTCTAAAACAGGTTGTGCCATTGATGTTGCCAATATGTGGTGGGAGGTTGTTCCAGGCGTGGGAATCTGTGCTTTTATATAGAAGTTTACCAATGGTTTTGTTGGCCTTATAGATATTAAGACAGAATTGATCAGAGCTGAGTTGGGTTCGATGGGGGGTGTAGAGTAATATGAGAGAGGAGAGAGCAGGACAAGTTGAGGGTTTGTTAAGTAAGGTGTGCGTAAACTGCAGCTGGGAAAGAAGAAGCTGGGGAAACTCTAGCCACTGAAGCTTTTTTAAAGAAAAGCAGTGATGGGATTTATATGGCAGATTGCTGGCAAACTGAGCAATGTTGTTATGTTAGTTCTAGTTTGATTATTAGGGTAGATTGTAGGGATGTGAAAACAGGAGAGAAGTATAGAAGACAAGGTAGGAGGAAATCCAGAGCCAGAGACGGTTTGGAGTTGGAGGCAAGCAATTTTTTTATTTCTATAGAGAAGACCCATTGTTTTTGATTTGTCTTTTTAATACAGTGTTGAATATGGAGGTCACATTTTAATTGGTCATCAGTTATAATTCCAAGAAGTTTAATATGAGAATCTGCTTTGATAATGGTATTGTCATGTCAAGAGATGAAAAAGGTGGTTTTATGGTGGGAGAGAGATTTAGGGAGCAAAAAGAGGAGTCTGTTTTTTGGGGGGCTTAGGATGAGCTGGTTATCAGTCAGCCATTGCTCGATGTTGTAAAATGTGTGTGTTTTGAGTGATTGCGTGGAGGTAAAAGATGTCATCAGAGCAGGAGATAAGGGTAGCGTATTGTATCTGGGAGGAGGAGGCACAGGAAGAGTGGAGGTTGTTTGTGAAAATGTTAAAAAGCGGAGGCCCCAGGATAGAGCCCTGGGGGGATGCTGGTCTGGATGGGTAAGGAAGGGGAGTGGGCAGAAAATCATCTGACTGACTGCAGTCTATTTGAAAGGTAGTTAGAGAACCAGAGAATAGCAGAGGAGGAGATGTTGAGATCAGCTAGTTTAGATAGAAGCTTAGAGTGAGAGACGGTGTCAAAAGTTTTTGAGAAGTCCAGGAAAAGACATGACACTAGTCATTTTTTGTCCCTGGCCTCTGCAACTGTATGTGTAAAAGACAGAAGAGCATTAGATGTGCTTTGGTTGGACCTGATATATGAGAAAGGTAAGGAATGAAAGAAAAGTTGGAAACACCTAACAGGGAAGTATACCAAAGGAAAATATCTACTTACTACATAGTTAACACTACTCTCAGCAATGGATATTAAGTAAAAATGCTGATCTAAACTTGGGAAAAAAAGGGGAAAAATAATTTATCTGCAATTTATACCCGCAAAGAAGCCCCGAGCCTTGAAATCATGTGTAACTGGAAAAAGCAGTAAATGAATTCTGAGGAATTATTTGGGCAAAGGGGGAGTATGGGTAGAGTTGAGGAGCCTGAGCCTTAGATCCAAAAGTCTGAAAGTTTTCAGCTTTTCATCCTGTAGGATCTGATTTTCCCAACAGCTGAGATGGATGGAAAAGATAACATTGGATCATAAGCAGTGGAATATAGATTATGGAAGAGCAATGACGACACTTTACAAGTTAATGTCCAACAGTACAACATACCCGTGGTTTAAGTGGGTTTTACAAAAATACTAGCTGCATATGGTTTTGTTTATAATAAGCAGCATAAAAATTAAAAAGCTGCACAGCTAAGTATACATATAAATGCCCTAGTCATACGTATAGCTAGTAGCCTATTTACAATATTTATAAATATAAGCATGTGCATAGAGATTCCTGGACTTTGTCAATACAAACGCCCCTGGAACAATTAGTCAGAGTACCCACTAAGGAGAAATAACATCTTAGATCTTGTATTTACTGATATGGGGGCATCTTGTGCCATTCCTTGCTTATCTTAGTCACATGTTAGGTCTGACCGTAAAAAAGTATCCTTTGAAATAAAACTGAGACCAGAGATCCCTGCCACCTAAAGTATCTTTAGACATTTCTTTAAGGCAAATTACCTACTCCTAAGTGATATATTGGTAAGCTTCAAATCCCCACCAAGCCTAGTTAACTCCACTGAATATGCAGAAATGTATACCACTACACTATACCAGTATGTAAACAGCTGCATAGATGCAGCTGTACCACATAGGAACAAGTTCACGGCAAATCCATGAAATAAATCCACATGGTGGAACCATAATATCAACAAACTTTAAAATAAAAGTAAAAGAATTTTGACCAAAAGTAAGATCAATTCCCAAAATGTTGGAGCCCTTGTCACTGAAATAAACAAACAATTCAAGAGCTTAATAAAATCCTCCAAAACCAAGTTTGCCAAACTAGCTATCCAAACCATAGACAATCACAAGAAAGTTTTTTAGTTATTCTCATAATCTCAAAAGCACAATGCACCAGTGTGCTGAACTGATTGTGAATGATGTTACCTTCACTGAGGCTGAAAATAAAGTAAACTTACTGCCCAATAAATATAGTTCTAACTTTACCCCTCTATCCCCTCCATCTACCCCTCAATATGTAGCACTTGAAACTGGCTCGTCTTTACCTATCACACAAGACCTAGTCCTAATTGTGCTACCAAAAACTTCAATGGATCGTGACAATATCCCTGGATGCATCTTAAATAGCATGAAGCATGATTTAGCCACATCCCTAACAACACTGTTTAATCTTAGCCTCCATACAGGTTTTGCACCAAGTGAATGGAAAACAGCTACAATCATCCCCTGCACAAAGAAAGACATTTCACAGACCCAGACAATTACAGATCTATAAATCTGACCAGCCTTATATGCAAAACAATGGAATGATTTATCATGGAATTAATCAATCAAGACATAAGAAACCTCCAAACACTGTACCCATCTCAATTTAAATTAATCAAGGGCAGGTCATACTTATTCAACCTGGGGGAATTTTTTGAAAAGGTCACCAAAGCAATGGATATAGGCAGAATGGTACACACCACATACCTTGACCTGGCCAAAGCTTTTGACACAATTCACCACTGATGCATAGTAGAAAGCCAAATAAACAGAATAAACCTAATGTCACCACTGGATTGCAAACTGGCTCACAGATTGGACATAGATAATCAAAATAGGGGAAGTTACCACCACAAAGAGACCAGCCAGCAGTGGAGTCACCCAGGGTTCTGTACTGGGACCTCTCCTGCTTGACATCTACTTTTCTGAAGTAAAAGCCAATACCAAAGGGCTCTGGCTGAGTATGTTTTCAGATGACTGCAAGCTAGGACCAGTCAATGAATCCCTAAATGACTTGGCCATCCTGTATTAAGGTTTGTCCCAAATGAATAACTGGATAAAACTCATAGACTGAAAATAAATGCCAAAATATGCATTATTGTTACCTTTGGGAAGTCATGTACCCCAGGGAACTACTACATTGATCCATTTGTTAGGGATTTAGGAACATATGTGGATAGGGACCTAACCTTTGACCAACATATTTCTATTGTTGTAAGAAAGTCTTCTATATTGCACAGCTTATAAATAGAGGGATTGTGTCTAGCTCTAGGCATGCCATTGTCCCCCTCATTATGCCAGTCCTTGAATATAATGCCCCCTTTGGCAAGTATCTGCCCAGAAACATGCAACAACTGGAATGTCCACATTGATTCCTTACTGAGAGGTTACAAGGCCTAAACAGCATGTCCTACATGGACTAACTCAAAGCTTTATCACTATACTCAGTATCCTACAGTCTGCTTAGGGGTGACCTGTGTTTTGCATAGCAGACACAGGTCCTCCTAGCAGACTGTAGGATACTGAGGGGTGACCTGTGTTTGGCATCAAAGACACCCTCTGACCCATTAGTGATGGATTTACAGCACATCAGCAAGTCAAATGGTATCAATAACACTCGGTCTATGGATCTAAGTCTCTCCTGTAGCATCAACATAATGGTTTTGAGGGATAGACATATTTTACAGAGGATGTTGCTCTTCTGCTGTGGAACAGACTTCCCATCCACATAACACAAAGTTCATCCATGTCCATATTCAAGTGCAATTTAACTCTATGGATGGGAAACAGAAACATTTACCCCAGGACTGCCCCTTGTACTACTATTGGACAGAGGCAGCTCTTAAATTCTTTATCCTGTGCTTGCGGGATGCTCTCAAATTATCTGTGATATGATCCCAGTTATTTCCATTGGGGTAATATATAATTATCGACCACAGGACAGGTAAGGCCAATCTATAAACAAATAGGATAGGTTAATTCAAGCACAAAAAGGAAAACTAGCTAGACTTATAATGGCCCACAAGTTCAGCTATAGTACTTACCTATGAACCTATGAGCACAGAAGAAATGGAAGGCATATCTTAAATTTCGCCGTATATTCTTACTCTGTGTTGCATGTGAAGAACTGGTTGAGACTTCAGAAACCTAGAATGGGTCTCAGGTCATCAGTCTTTCTAGAAGCTAGGTAGAAACAAGAGTATCGATCTTTAATCATTTGTGAATGAGTGGATAGCTGCTTTTGGAAGAAGTCTGCAATCCTTAG